>NC_135510.1:13688610-13988610 GCF_051989575.1 Stigmatopora nigra | reverse complement strand
TTATATAATTCATATATGGATCTATAGCTTGGTGTCCTCCTCGTCATCACCTTTGCATAAAAACAAAATTAATATTTCACTCATAAAGACCAAGTACTTTGTGTCACAGTATAATTATGTATCACTCTGTTTTACCATGTTCATTGAATTAGGTGAACATAATTATGCCTCTTATAGACTTTTAAAAAATCATGTAGTTCTGTATATAAAACATATTTGGGCATATTTAGAAATCAAATAATTACTGTTAAGGATGACAGGCACTGTTCTGTGCATAAAATACATGATTATATTATTAGCTGGGATAGGCTCTAGCACCCCCTGCGACCCTTGTGCGGACAAGCTGTTCAGAAAATGAATAAATGATTGAGGATGAAGTGCTGCTTTCATGACTGAAAGTACTCTCAATGTTTTACTGTGTTTATGTGCACTTTGCCCTTGATTTCTCTTCAAAAGTAAATTTCTCATTCGGGGTGCTAAACAGCTCTGTCTCTGGTCGTCATGGTAATGGAAAGCTCTGCGAGTGATGTGAGCCATAGCTTATTTGCATAAGTTCCCAAACTGGCTGATTTTATAAGTGGAGGCTAAGTATGTGATTGTAGATTGTTGGGTTATTTTGATTAATGCTTGTAAATGAACCTATTAGATGAAAATTATGTTGTGTCATATTTTTGTAATTGTGTTTAACTCTACTTAAATACAGCTGAAGAGTGCACATAAAAGTCTTGCAGTCAGTTGGTAGATGTGATTGTCGTTAACGATTTTTGGTAGTCTCAATTAACATGAAACAAATGCTGCAAAGATAATTAAACAGACATTGATAACGCTGGAATGGAACATAGGTACAGCCTTGCAATTTCTAGTTCTCCACTTGATGCTTCGATTCTTTCTATAATCCATGTGTGCTGGAACATATTAAATAATTGAAGTCAAGAAAGCTTTCTTGTCCTTTTGGGTATAGCTCGCTTCAGGAGAATAGCTAGTGCCTAATAATCAAATTACTACATCAATATAATGGTAGCGAACATCATTGAAACATTAAATTATTTGAGGTTAATACTCAGGAGTGTAGTATGTTCTAAAACACTATCAAAAGGCACTTTACTTCTGCTCAGAACTATGTGAGAACTTCCTTCCTTATCATCATTTCCCCTCCTTGATTTTGGCACAATTACCAAGAAGGCGTATTGACTATTATAGTATTGATTGATCTCTATTTAGTTTTGGGTACACAGAAAAGCATGTCTACTGCCAGCTGTCCCCAAATGACAGTCAAATGCTTTATTTCTTATGAGACATAGAAAGCTAATGTTCTTTATATAACCTAATGATCCCGTTTTCAGGATGTACATGGAGACAGTTACATAAGAAAAAAAGGAGTCGGCTTCCTTTTCCTGTGTCCTTCCATAGCTTGTCATGTCTAATGTGATGAAGTGATGGCTCAGGACAGTTGGCAGTATTAACCGGTTGTTGTTTATGATCAACTGTAGTCAAGTAAATGCTTATAGCAACACAACATTGTTTGCATGTATTTTCAATGGGTAACATTCCATAAGACCAAATGTTATTTACAAGGACATGGTGGAAAATCTTGTTCACTGGGTGTTGAGTGTTTTCTTTAATATTCACAGCTACGAGTGGGTGTTGTTTGTCCAAGTCCATTTCTGTGGCTCACTTGTGGGCTTCTCTGGGTGGGGCACCAGTCTGCATATTTGCCCCGAACACTGACTTTACTATAGATGATGAAAAGGGGACTTCTGTATATGGCTGTCTAAAGGCAAATTTGTGGTATTTTTCCCATTTCCCCCCCAGTTTCTTTCCTGTTCGGATTCAAGTAGTTGGCAGTAGGTCTGCTTCACATTTCTGAGATAGAGTTCAATCCGCTGTGGGTTCTGACCTTCCGATTTAGAGTTTTCATGTTCTCCCTATGCCTATGTGGGTTTTCTCTAAGTACATTGGTTTCCTCCTTTGCATGGTAAACTGGTTGAATACTTTAAATTGTCTGTTGGTATGAATGTGAATGGTGTTTTTTTTCCATTGTCCCCTGCGATTTGCTACAGCGCCCCCTGCTATGCATGGTTTGTTTTGATTGAAGCGGAACAGAAAATTACTGAATGACTTTAAGCATTTCATTGTTTTGGTTTTGTTATTTTTAAGGAATTAGCTTGAAAATTCCTTAGTCTGTCATTGTCAAAGCTTGCATTTGTTTCCACCAAAAAAAGCATAAAAATTTAAATTTGGTCTTCACAGGTCTGATTTATTGTTTAACCAGTCCTTTTAGAATATATAAAACACCACCAGCTCGGCCTTGTATTTTCAAAAGAAGCTATTTGGTCTCCTCAATGAGAACTCGCCACAGAATGAAAACCGCAGACTGCGACCAAAATCTTACAAGGCTGCACACTCCGAGCCTAACACCCAGTTTAAGATTCATCCCCATGCTGTACGCCCAAAAAAATGAACAGTGGTTTACTCCTTTGTTTTGTGTTTGTGTGTGTATGTGTGTGCATGTGCTACCCTCCTTTATTTCCACATCATCACAGCTATTAAAACATTTCCATAATGAGGCCCTCTACCATACTACTAATTTAAATGTTTGTATGGAGTGTTTTCTCATTATGTGGTAAAAATAGGAGCTCTGATTTAACATAGCATGTTATTTTTAGTTCTTTTAGGGGGCTTTGGGAGCTGAATAATCTAAACATATAATTTGCTTTACTGGGGTTATACAAACATGCTTGCACTCCACATACTGTGCGTGGATAGTGTGATAAATGCACTCCTACTTTCAGCCACCCCCACAGACTGAGTTATTATTATTGTCTTGATTTGTTTGCCAAATCCCTACATCTTGTGTACTATATGTACATTTCATATATATTGGTGGATGGTGAAAGAGTGATTAGCTCGTCCGCCTCACAGTTTTTATAGGCACCCCCGATACACTTGTGAAGAGAAGTGGCGTGGAAAATAAATGATTGAATATTTGTTAAATAAGTTAAAATAGGCCAATTGTGAGAATTGCTGTGTAAATTGCTTCAAAAGGGTGAGAAACCCATTAATGTTTTTTTAATTCTTCCAGCCCCACAATAGCATTAATTTTCACCTCTTGTTATAAGAACTAAACAGATCATCTTAAGAAGGAAGGAGTTTGTTTGTCTGTGAAGCTCTTTGGGATCCTTTGGTGACTTAGGGCTATGTAAAATTGACTTTTTAAATTGCTCTTTGCACTTTTATCCAAGGTTGGTTTGGATTGATTCGGATTTTTTGGTTTGTTTTTGGGCTGGTGTCTCACTCTTTTCTAAATCCTAATAGTGGTGGGCTATTTTCTATCTTCTGACTGATTCTGATCCACTGACACGTTTGGTTTTGTTTGGTTAACAATCAAAATGTCTAGGAATAGTTGTTCGTCTCCTCGTGCCCTGCGATTGAGTCTGCTGGGATAGGCTCAGCACCCTCTGTGACCCTTGTGAGGATAAGCGGTTCAAAAAAATGAATGAATGAATGTTTAGGAAGTCAGAAAATGTTCTACTAAATAATCCACTTAATTGACACACTTCGTAGTTATTATTACAGAGTGCTGGATTTAAGGTATGCATAAACAGTCAAACTTATATTTTTACATTTTTTTTCATGGAACAATATTTGAAAATTTATCAACAAATTGAACCCCCTCCCCCCCCCCCACACACACACACACACATTCACACTGCCTACAATGAAAGCACATGCATTTTCATCAGAATTTCCAGTCGTACTTTTATCATTGCAGTGTTTTAAGGGCAAACATGGAAATTGAAGTGTGCCCTGTGATGGTAGCAATCAGTGCAAGGTGTAATTTGCCTTTCATTTGAGGGCTTTTGGGATCATTTTTAGGTCTTCAGGAGCAAAATAGCATAAAGGTACAGCAAAAGGATAATTGGAAGAGAATATGGAAGTAAGTAGGAAAAACAACACATAAACACATGAAAATACGATTAAAAGACGGCATGTGGTGGGAATAACATTTGGCCTGATTAATTATACACTTGGCTTCATTGGCTGACAAAACGATAAATAATGTTATTCATGATCTTTTTTGGGGGAATAATTTTTTACAAACCGTGTAACTGACAGTCACATTCCCGCAACAAATAGAGTAGTTTGATGTAACTAACAACCGAGTTAGCAAGGTAGTTTTTTTCTCATCACAGCTTGAAAATTATTTGCCATAGTGTCAAAAATGTTGAAAATTGGGAGCAATACTATACTCATGCTTACAGCCTGTATCAGAGGTAGACTTTTTTTCAAAGTACGCTTGATGTGTCTCTAATACCACGAGTTCAACTTTCTCACATTTCTAACTAAAGTGTACTTGTTGCAACTCATAATATCTTCTATTTTAAGTTGCTAGTATTTTATTCATGAAGTTACCTTTGTTGTTCAACAAGACCCTCTCACTCCTTACTGAAAAATAAAATGTATCATTCAAAATAAGACAATCCATCATAGAATGTTAGCCATTGTGTGATACATAATAAAGTGCTAACTCCATAATGAATTATTCATCAGGATGAGCGACAGTATGTTTTTTGCTTATCAATGCTGGCTACTTTATTTCTGCCATAACCTTGCATACAGTTAACTCCTACAACATATATTATTATTCTTGTCTCCAGCTTGTAATAAATAGGGCTTCAAAAGAACTGTTCATAATGTATGAAACATCCAGGTTTTATAGATAATCAATGGATAATCAATTCTTTTTATTGCTTATCCTCACCAGGGTGATGCATGTGCTGTAGCCCAGCTGGCTTTAGGCAATGTAATCCTTGTTCAACACATACAGTATAGACAAACAACCATTTACATTTTATGGATAATTTAGAGCCTGCAATTACTACCCTTTTATATTGGTTTTGCAATATGAAAGGAAATGATAGTACTCGGTGAAAACCACAGGGAAAACATGCAAATTCCACACTGTAAATCGAGACATACCATTCACACTCACAATCACTCCGCTACTGAGTAAGAATCAATCCCACGCTGCCTGCCCTGGAGTCAGGCAAATGTAATACCACAACATTATCAGCGACTCAGGCAACTGTGTATTGACTCTCGTTTAAAATGGGTTTCAATGTGATTGGTTTGGAATCTATACACAGCATATCCCCATTTATGGGAGGCTGGTCACGATTGTGCTGTCAGATTATATCTGTTCATTGAAATTCTGCTTTCAAATTCATTTTAATGTCATTATTTTTACCACAGATTTCAGTATAAGCAGCCGTGTATAATGACAATAGAGGCTTTTGATTTGATTTGATTTATATAATCAAAATTAGCCACTTGTAAAATCAAGTGAAAAAAATGTCACCATATATTACAAGTGGGACGGTTGCTTAACTAATGAACAATCAGGCCTTCAATGACATCAGCAGTTCCTATCCTTGATAGGCTCATAAGAGTAAAACACTGATCAAATCTGACAATAAAAAATAACCTTAGCGATGGCACACACATGGGATGCAAAATAGGAAGTGTACCCATGAAAGCATGATAGTAAAGAGTAGACAGCAACTATTTTTTTAAATGGGATGCTGCTGACCTGACATATTGCTCCACTTTGTGCTTTTATATTTACATAGCCAACACATTCAATATTTAATGAGCTTGATACATTTTTATTTATTGATTCATTTGTTTATTATCCGTATTGCTGCTGATGAGGGTCACAGTGATGCTGGAGCCAACTCGGCTGACAAAGAGCAGTTGACAGCGTATATCCTGATTTGGTTGCCAGCCGATTGCACGGCACACACAGTGCTGTACTTTATTGACAAACAAGCTTTCAAACTAACATTGAGCAAGTCAGGAAATGTTGGAGTGCTCATATGATCTACAATGGATGTTTTTGGAATGGGCGATCGAACTGGACTACGCAGAGAAAGCTCATGCAACATAGAGAGAACTTTCAAACGGGTGTTGTACTGATATAATTTTTTGGCTCTCTGCTTAGATAATTGCAGATACACAGGGGAACTTAGCAGTGTTGCTATTATGGAAGACTCACATCAGTCTTTAGAGCAGGGGTGGGCAAACTGGTCCTTAAGGGCGTCTTGATCTTTTTTCCAACCAATCCAGCACAGACAGTTTAACTAATGAGGTTTCTGCTGAAACAGGGAGCACCTAACTGCAATCTACTGATTGTACTTCTAAGATACCAGATTGGTGAAAAGGTGTTCCTTTGATGGGTTGCAACCAAAACCGCTGCAACCTTTTGTGGAAAAGTTTGCTTGAGAGACTTTGAATGCAACCCAAGTAACAATGCCATCAAGAAGAACCGAGAAAGACAATTTGTTACAAACCTACAGGGTTTAAATGGACAGAAATAAGTATCGGTTTATAGTCCTGAAATGATGGTAATAAAGAGGATTTCCAATAGAAAGAACTGATTTCATGACACATTGTTTCAGTTCTTAAGAGTCATGAGTGGATAAGCCTGTGTCCATTTGAATGAATTTTGCAGCTTTGTGGTTTTAACAAGTGATCTGGAATTAATGATGGATTGAAACAGTTTTTATATATATATATATATATATATATATATATATATATATATATATATATATATATATATATATATATATATATATATATATATATATATATATATATAAACTGTTTCAATCCATCATTAATTCCAGATCACTTGTATATATATATATATATATATATATATATATATATATAAATATATATATATATATATAAATATATATATATATAAATATAAATAAAAACAAATAATGTTAAAGGCAGCTAATGTGAGGTCGGGTGTCTTGTGCAGTAGCTTGAGCAGGGAAACCCAGAGTTCACACATACATACATCTAGCTTCATCACAAACACCTGGTTGGATGTTGCTGGAAAAATTCTCCAGGGAGGCATCCTAATCAGATACCCGCGCCGCCTCATCTAACTCCAGTCGATGCGGAAGAGCAGTGGCTATACTCTAAGCCCCTCTCGGTGAACTAGATTCTCATTGTATCTACAAGGGGGAGCTTGGACACCATGCGAAGGAAACTCATTTTGGACACTTGTATCCAGGATCTTGTTCAAATTTGTTTTTATAGAATTTTTTGATTGTGATTGAGTTGTGTTTTTATCTTACCTGGGTCATTTGTGTTTTGCTTGCAAAATATTGTAAGAAAGACCAAAAATAAATGTTATCACATAGTGGTCTTTCAACAATTTATTAAAAAAAATGCTGTCAATACATTTTCTTCTCCACCCGAGGGTGCAGTGTTTCCTCCACTAGACTTGGGTGTGGGCAGTCTGGTTTCAATCACCAGTCAGCGGCCGTGGGATTGTAAGCGTAAATGGTTGTCTGTTTCATTGTGCCCTGCGATTGGCTGTCAACCATTGTGGGATGACCTGCTGCCCGCAGTTGACTGGGATAGGTGCCAGCACCCCTGGTGACCCTTTTGTGGCATGGAAGATAAATGAATTAATATTTTATTCAGGAAATGGTATCTTATGGCCCTTTAAGAGATGTACAGTAGCATGAAAAAGGTTGTCCATTTGAATCTTATTCTTCCCTTTATTCATTTATACATATTTTAAGACAATATAGTCCATACCATTGAGACAAAATGTTACTTAGTTTATTGTCAGAGTTTGGGTAAGGCGTGTTTTGTAAATTTCATACTTTCCATGTGTGGAAACTAATATAGTATACCCTTAGGTCAAACTGTGAACTGATTAGTAGTCAATGTTTGGTTAAAGTATGATTTAGAAATTCCATCCTTTCCAGTCTGGAAACTCATGGAAATTGATTTTCATAAATCTGATTTAAGTCCATCGCTTGATATCTGTCTGAGTTCTGCTGTCCCGTAAATCAGATTTCCTACTGTTTAATGTCTGAGGGAATGAATTCTAATGGAGAAATCCAATTTGCTTTTAACTCTACACGACTAGATATATAATCTACACTCTTGTTTTGTGCCTCAAGAAGTCAACGTCACTTTTTTGCACAAGCTCTGCATCGCTGGGATCATTTTGGTATACGCACATATACGCACATATACGCACATATACGCACATATACGCACATATACGCACATATACGCACATATACGCACATATACACACATATACGCACATATACGCACATATACGCACATATACGCACAGACACAGAGTACATTTGTCAGTTCTTCGGCAGAGTTTGATTGGCAAACAACCCCGGCCTTTCTACGAGGAATTATTATCAGAATATTAAGCGCATATCTGACACAAAAGCATCATATCTGCAGGTGTTGGAGGTCATCATACTATAGATATGGGACATCAGTCATAACAGAGTGGAGATATGTGAGTAAGGATGAGAATTTATGAAATAAATTCATAGCTCAACTTCCTCTGACACGTTTCTGATATTCTTATCATTTTCTGTGGCGGATAAAAATACCACAAAATGAGGTCTGATAGTTAATTTCTTTGCATCTCCGCGATCGTCTGTGTTTCGTAATTAGCTCTCACGAAGGAAGCTAATGAGGAAGCCACTATACAGTGGAAGTAATAGTTTTATCTTGTGAACAGCTTGGATTTCTTGATGCTACCATAATTCACAGTCGATGAGCCCAATTCAATTGAGCTATAGTTCTAAAGCACCAGACTAGGGTAACATGCTCCACTGCATAAAATTATGGTCAGTGGGGGTCTGGGTGGATGAGTTGGGTGTGGGTAAATTTGAGAGGCTATTAAACACCTTCGTGGACTGATGCTCTCATCTAACATCTTGATGAAGGTCCTTAACCATTTTGTATTGTCATTCCATTTAAACTTGTTTTTACTTCTTTCTCTGTTGTTTCAGTGAACTATGTCTCAAAAAGAATTCTTTAAAAGTGCACCAAGACATTTGCCCAAATAGTCATTCATTCATTTTCTAAATTGCTTATCTTCACAAGGGTCGCAGGGGTGTTGGTGCCTATCCCAGCAACTATGGGCCCTAGTGGTAGGATTAATGTGGAAACTGAATAATAACTGAATAAATCATGAATCATACTAGAATGCTCAAATATCTTAATGAGCCCAATCATCACCACTTCTACTAGATATCTTCAAATTGGAGTGATCTCCCCCAACATTCATTCATTTTCTTAATCACATATCCTCACAAGGACCACGGGGATGCTAGAGCCAATTTAGCCTAACTAAGTTAGCAAACTGGCCTACATGCATGTTTTGGGGATGTGGAATAAAACCAGAGCACGGGAGAACAGGCTGTAAATCCAAACTCAACACAGTGAGGACCAATCTGGGATCGAGCCCTTGACCCCAAAACTGAGAGGCCGATGCGCTAACCTTTATGAACACCGGGCCGCACAATATCGCATTATATGTAGATATAAATATATTATATTATAATACAGCATATATCAGACAATGAAACAAGTTCCTTCTTATTTAAATGCCTCATGAAATATATGGTTTTTGCATTATTCAAATCTTTGATTAATTCTCAAGGTCAACGTTTTGTTATATTCGGAGTAGAGCACACTGTTTTGTAAATGTGCCAACCTTCATTATCTCTGTTTCTACCTTTCAACATTACTTACTGGGATCGCCTCAGGTGAAACAACACAAATTAAAAAGGAAAGTTACAAAAAACAGCTATCCATCCATTTTCATTGCCATTTATGTGCAAGCCATTGAAGGTGGATCTCAACACAGGCCCAGAGACGATGAATAATTTGTATAATTTTTATTTAAACAAAGCTCAACCAAGGGAAAACATGAATATAATTAAGTACTACACTGAGGGAGCACGTCGAATATGAGAAACGTACACATCAGTAAGCAACGCAATAATCTGACAAGAGCTGATGGTGGGAGATATCTTTAAATACTGTGCTCTGAATACACCACAGGTGTGTCACACGGCTCCACCCAGCTCAACCAGTAATAAAGGAGAGAGAAAAGATGAAAGCATCACGCAAACATGACCCTTTTCAGGGGTTGCCAATTGATGGCGCAAAACAGACAATTGCATCAAGAACTGGATGCCAGTCAATCACAGGCTAACTGAGTGGGAACTGAATCATGCTGCCTGCATGTAAATCAGGGAAATGTGAATGGCCAAACTCTCAGAGAACCATGGAAGTCACACCACATTTAGTGATACATGTCTAATCAATACCTTGAATTGGAATGTGAGTATTTATTGTAATGTCCAATACACTCTGGGTTTGTCCCGTGAGGGTCGCCACAACAAATTCACTTTTTCTGCTTCACTCTCCCCTCTGCATAATTCTTCCTCTACACTAGCCACTTTCATATCCTCCTTTACTACATCCATGTAGCTTCTCCTCTAGCCCTTTTCTCTGGCAGTTCCACCTCTAACATCCGTATACATCTTTCTTGTCCCTATCTGTCCAAAACATTGAAGTCTGGACTCTCTGACCTCATCTAACCTTCACTGTCCATCTTATTGACTCATTTCTAATCCTGTCCAAAGGGTATTCTCAGAAAATCCCAGAATGCAGTTTGCTTCTATATTGGGACATGTTGATGGTAACCTTTCTGAACAAAACAACAAGATACCAAATCAAATGTATTATCAGATGTGTAAGAACAACAGTAATCTTGTTTGCTTACATTCCAACATTCTACCCTACAAACAACAGTGATTCATTTGTGTTGGCTTTTGAGAAAATCCAATTTTGTATTCTCTTCAAATTGTGTATTCTTTTTTAACCATCCCAAATTCTATCTTTAAATAGTTCAGTTTTAAAACACTCTAAGAGCTGAAAAAATATATATTCTCAGGACATGCCAGCTTTAAGCAAAGGAAAACAAACTCGATACCGACTTTAGACTGCACCCTAACAGCAGAGAAACACTTCATTTGTCTGTTTGATTATGGTTGTCCATTCACCAGTGGCTTCGATGAATGTATATATACAAGTAGTACTTTAATGGTGCCTTTCTCTAGGAAATGTCATAGTTATTACCACAGATAAGGTCCATCATGCTATGTGTTGTGATGGTAGGTATGTGTTTGTACATGATGAGGCATGTCATCTGCTGTGTGAGTTGTCACACTAATTTGTATGCGTGATAGGTATGGGGGTGAGAGATAGATAGAGATAGATAGAGGGAGTGAGTGAGAGAGAGAGAGAGAGAAAGAGAGAAAGAGTGGGAGAGACAGTGAAAAAGATGGAATTGGAAAAAATGGGGCGTGGGTATAGAGAGAGATCAACCAGAAAAAGGAAATAAAAGCAAATACTTGGGTGGAGGAGGTGTGTTTGTTTTGGCAAAAACATGAATGGCAACATAGTTAGGAAATGATGATCCAATTTCTCTTTTAATGAGTTTCCTGCTGTTTAGTTCATCCCATTCTGTATGTTTTGCAAAAAGGGTGCAGATTATTGGAATTAGTATTTTCATCACCATAAAATTGGGACACATATACTTTTATCATGTGCTCGTCTTTATTACAATTTAATTTTTTTCTATATGAATACATTTGTAGAAGGCTAAACTAAACGAGGCATTGTTCATTACTTTAGCACTATTTGGTGTGCCCCCCCCCCAAGAAAGATTCTCATTTATGACATCTAAATATTTTCCTTTTATTTTCAGTGTTAATTTTCCAATCTGAAATATATAATGATGTTTTAAACATAATAACACTTTCTCCAGATCAGTTGATTACTGATTCATTAAAAAGCCAAATGTTGCTGTTATCTGTGTGTTATCCCACAACAGACAAAACATTTTGGTGTTTTTGTTAATTGATTGAATTATTTATTTGAACATGATTTTTAAAAATATGCAAAGGCCTTACGTTACAATGTGTATATATATAAAAATGTAAATTGAATACAAAACATTCCATTACAGCCTCACAGTACAAAGACACTTGTGAACTTTAGTTTGCCATTAAAAAAGATGACCATGCTATAAACATTCCTCATGCAGGACAAAGGCCACTCAATGCTAATGAGCTTTTATAGTTGCTGTTGTTTGTCTGTGCTCGGGCCCCGCAATATTTCATGAGGGAGTAACATAAGTTCAAATGTCATGCTTGCGAGTCATATTCAATCTACTCATGAGACATAATACAAATCCATCCCATATTTAATTAAGCCATGAAGTTACTTTATTTAGCAGCTTTGAAACATCTCTCTAATCCTTTAAAGAAACGAGCAACGTGGTGGAGAACATCCATTTATTTTTGTGTGAATACAATCTGAATGGCCATTTTATATTGATTTGAACCTAATAACACGTGATTTAGGGTGCAAATCTGTGTCCAGTGCACCTCTGCAGACGTTGCATGAGATGAATCCATGGGGAGAGTGAGAGAAGCGAGGATGGAAGCCAAGCATGCACTGCGTGGTTGGGTTTGTGTTCCACAGCAACCTTTGCATGTGCAATGAGTTTTAGGCAAGAAGCAAAGAGCAGAAGAATATGAAGCACTGGCGCATAAGGAGTAATCTTCACACTCTTCAGAGGCTTTAGATGCACACTTAGAATGGCTTTATATTACCTTCAACAGTACATGGTTAGGTATGATTGGCATGTATTCAAGAGAGGTTGGGGGCTGCAAGAATGCCATTGGATGCGCTTGATAGTTGGGAGTGGCTAAAATATGAATGTTTGTGCCTGCCTTTTGCTTCGCCGTCTTTTCGGGACAGCTATCGAAGCGACGTGGTATTGAGAGATTGCGCATGCTGAGCATCTGAGCGTGTGTGAGAGAGAACAAGAAAAATCAGAGTTAGGGAGGGGGAGCTAGTGAATAGAGAGGGAGGAAGCCTCAGCCTCAGAGACTGGACCAGCGTTCAAACACTGCAGTCTTTCTTTTGCTTCTGTGAAGAAACTCTCCCTCTTTCCATTGCTTTTCTCACCGGATCTCTCCATCTCCATGCTCACCTAAAGAGGAGGAGACTGATGCCCTGTAGCGCAAGAAGGAAGGACCAGAAGACGGGACACTTTGCCTTACTAATGAGAGTCTGGACATGAATTAAGCACCGTTGCGCGACAGAAAAGGAAGACAATATGAGGGAGTTAAAGAAGGCGACTCGATTGTGCGGGCAGCGAGGAAAGAGGACGAGCCACTAGAGACTTTTTGGGTAGAGTTGGCAAGTTAGGGCAGAGGTAAAAGAAGAAGGGGGTAGGTTAGGGGATTCAATTCAGAAAGATTACTTCCCTCATGTGCATCTTCTCCATCCTTTTGTGCTTGTTAATGTTCCATTCACACTCCCGCGTGCATCTGTTTCTTCTCACTGCATGTAAGTGAAATTAAGTCTTTTACACATTCAGTGCTGAGCTGTGAGTCACGGTTTGAGCGCATGTTTGAGAAGTTACCGAGGGAAGGTGATCAGCAACTTCTCTTGGGACACGGTAGGAAATTCTCATTCGGAGCAACTGGGCTTGAGAGGATGGAGGATGTCAAAGCCCTCCAATCAGCTGCCTGATTAAACGGATCCGCGATGCACCTGCTAGCCGTTTTATCTGCCAGGGCGTGACACCTGCGTTTGAGGGATTAGAGGTGGGGAAACAAGGAGGGTCAGATGTGTGCGGTTGGATTATGTCCGAAACACACACGAATTACACAGGTGTTGTGGGGGGGGGATTATGTAAACTCTCCGGCTGCATGCAGTGACATTATCGGCTTTAGGATTCAGGTGAATGACAGAGAAATATCTTGAACAGATTAATTTTTATCAAGCTACGACTCTTGGGATATAAATTAATCATCTGATCCAGGATTTGAACGTGTTCCAAATCAAATCTGAGGTAAACTGAGGATAGGCGAAAAAACTTGCCACCCACTTGTAACATCAGCCATCAATGACTTTGGCTTCCTGATTGTGAACATTACTGACCCATTTACGGCTAAAAACTTTCAATATGAGACGCTCCAGCACGGATGAGACGCCATACCGGCGCAGTCCGTCTCTGGACAGCAAACCTGATACGCCGCCGTTCTCCTCCGGCTTCCATCGCTTCAGTGGAGAGTTTGAGTACAAGCGGCCCCCTTTTGCGTTTGGCTTCACTACCACCAAGGGGCCGCAGACCACCAAGGGTCGCTGCAGTCAGGGCAAGAAGTATGTGGTGTTTTACCTGGACCTCTCCTTCATATTCCTCCTAGAACTGCGGCGCTGCAGGATGGCGGAAGGTTGTATGATGGCCCTGCGTTATGGGATGGTCTTCTTCAACCTCCTCTTTTGGGTAAGTCTATATATTTTGTTTATTTACATACATTTTAAGAGTGTGCATGACTTTTTGCCAGCTTTGGCTTTCATCTTTTTAGTATGCTTGCTATGTTGTAATGATGTCAAAGGAGAATGTGAAGTTCATGATTTTAGAGGTGGGCAAATCTCACTGTGTGGGCAAGTTAAGCATTTCATCTCCCATTATAAGATGCCTAAAGTGTGGGTGTACACAGACTTGTTTGCTGTATTAAGCTTTGACTTACTCGAAACTGTATTATATGCACTTAATCACAGTGTGATCACTGTGCAATAAATCCTTACTTGGATTTGGTTTCCTCTACAAGTGTGCACCTCAGCATGAAGATGTAAGCAACTGTCTGTCTGCAGTAGCTCAAAGATCTTATCAGTTTGCCAAGGAGCTGTAGTGTTTCGTCTGCCAGTCAACGGCACACTGATAACCCTGGAATATATTGCATTCACACACAAAATTTAAACATGCCGTATTACCCCAGTGTGCATCACATATACTATACTAAAGATGCTCTTCTGTGCAGCAAACTTTTATTTTATTTCTTTATTTTTCTTAATAAGGCCTCTTTCATAAGAACTCTTCGAACTTGTCGCATAGTTTCCCTGGTCCACATTTCCCGCTTGTGGGCACTACTTTTGATTTGCTGTATTGTTCTGTTCTTCTTAGTAGTAATGGAATGAGCTGAATCCTGTAATGCAATCTAGTTTCTAAGATGGAATTTCCCTGGGGCATTAAGCAACCTCTTCACTGCCATATCTTCTAACTCCTATAAAACTAAGTGAAAGTGAGGTCACAATGTGTTATTAGCACAGCTGAGTGCAATTTTGGGTCAGTGTGTTTGTGTGCGGTTGGTGTTTGCGTGGTTGTGAGTGTCGTGAGAAGAATTTAACCATTTGACCACACTGAGTTTTTGAAAAGCCAATCATAATGTAACCAACCTCAGGTAAGACCTGGATAGGTAATTCTATATAAAACTTATCTTGAGGTTGATAATGAAAACTTTGGCAAGTAATGTGATTTACCCAAACCAAGGTTAGTTCAATATTGGGATTAGAATTGCTAGTTCCAAGGTTCATTAAACTGGGGTTCAGTCATTGATTGCCATGTTAAAAATGATGATAGACGGTTCAAATATATAGATTCTAAAGTCCTCATTGAATTTTTTACTTGAATGCATCTACTGAGAAAAAGCTGATCTGGTTAGATAAAACATCCGGACAGTTCTTTTTAAATATCAAGGTTATACGCTGAATCTCTAGCGTGGTTTAAACGTAGCATACTGCCTCGTTGAGCATGGCCAGATTGCTGTCCTTCATTTGAAAGTGTTTCACAGAAACACGCACACTTTTCAGCAACAAATCTATACTTATAATTCCATGATGTACCTCTGGATGAAATAGGTTCCTATTTCATCTACAGGTACATCGTGGAATTATAAGTATAGATAAGTAATGTTGTAAAACAATGTATACTTTATAAACTGCAGTACAATGCAGAAACTCTGAATATCCTATACAGGTGGTTGCATATTAATTGAATGATAAGGTTTTAGTCTCTTATGTTAAAGCGCTACAATCAAGCAACTTTTTCCTGATTTTGTAAATTTTAACGTGTAGTGAATTTGTGCAGCTCAAATAATTGGATATGGGCTCGGTGTGCCTTACAAATTTAAAATCCAAAAATGTATTCATTATGTAGGTGTTGTTTCTTAGTAGATTTCATTAGTTGATTACCAACGTCTAAGAGTACTTTGACTTTTAAAGACTATTGCAATCGAAAAACAACTGTACAATAAATACCTGTCTTAGATTACAGGATCTGAACTCCTAATGTTATGCATAAATCATGGGGATAGTGAACAATGGAATGCAAAGGACAAATACACTTTTGACACTGACACAGCATTCTAAATGAGCTGTTGTGAATGTGTGATGTATAAAGTAGAAAAGAAGAAATACATGCACTCACAAACACATTCATCAAAATAATTAATCAAGCATATTTGGATTTGAAGGTAATTTTGTTTGAAAAGTTATTTTTCCAATAAAATGTAATAACATTAGCAAAAGAAATAATCATTTTGAAGTAATATGACAGCTGCCTGGCTCCACTGTTTATTTTGTTTTTTTCTCTGTAGTTCGTTTGTTCAAGATACAATTTAGATAAAGAAACAATTTGAATGTTCCAAAATTACTACTTAGAAAATGAAAAGCGACAACCTGTTGAGACCAAAAATGCAGCCATGAATCTTAAGTAATTGACTTAATACAATCCACAAACTGTGCCACAACCTCATCTTTCCAGCGCGTTGGGCTCACAGTTCTGGGGGCCTGGGTTCGAGCCCAGGTCAGTCCTTTTGTGTGGAGTTTGCATCTTCCCCCGGATGTATGTGGGTTTTCTCTGGGTACTCCGGTTTCCTCCCATATTCCAAAACATGCATGGTAGGCGGGTTGGAGACCAAATTGCTCCTAGGGATGAGTGTGAATGGTTGTCTGTCTCCTCGTTCCCTGCGATCGCCTGGCCACCGATTCGATTCAGTGTGCACCTCCCTGTGGTTTGATCCCGAGGATCAAGGCTCAGAAAATGAATGAATGAATGAATGGACATTTTCCCTGCAGGCATAATCTGTGCGGTTTCTATCGGCTGCCTTATTACTGTTCATTGTTCATTGAAGCTTTAAATCTCATCTCATCTCATTTTCTGAACCACTTTATCCTCATTGGGGTCACACAGGGTGGTGGAACCTATCCCAGCTGACTCAGGGCAAGAGGCGGGGCCACCCTGAATTGTGGCCAGCCGATCGTAGGGCACAAGGATACGGAAAACCATGGACGCTCACACCCATACCTATGAGCAATTTAGAGTGTCCAATCAGCCTACCATGCATGTTTTTGGAATGTGGGAGGAAAACTGAGTACCCAGAGGAAACCCACGCAGGCCCAGGTAGAGCATGAAAACTCCACACAGGTGGACGCGACCTGGGTTTGAACCCGATGGCTGCGAGGCGGACGTGCTTACCACTATCTTAAAATGTAATATTTAAATGTATGGAATCAAATTAAAATCACAACAGGTGTCTTTACAGGAGTTACAAAGGCTCATAAGTGGAAAGCAGTTAGCACGGTACACAATGATCAAAAGTAAATGACAGCATCAAGTGGGAAGCTCAGAGGAGAAAGAAAGCCTCACTAAAGTCAGGCTCCATTATTTCATATCACCATGCATTAGTCTACAGCTCATAAGTGCAATCCGTTCAAGGTAGTTGCACTCACATAACGTCAGTGATAAAGTCAACAACTCTCAAGGCAAGTGCTAGAGGCAAGACATGCTGTCAAACTAGAATATTTTCATGTTGTTGGTCAGATGCTACGCTGAAGGCAAAAAGACTATAAGACTATAACATGTGTATGATTTGGTTGTCAGCAGAAGGCTGACAGCTTCTCTGCGCCCACACACAATCTGCAACTTTACTTGAGTTTGTTGCAGTAGAACAAAATACTGACAAGTACTACACCACAAGAGATTATTTGTTAGCACTGCTGCTTTGAATCTGGTACTTGGGTTTAATCAACCTAGTTGGTCTTTATCTGAGTGTTTTTACACAGTGCAAACAAATGTATCTTGGGTGACTCTGATCAATTTACATTCTAATTCTGTATGTGACTTGTGCAAGATGGAATAGAAATATTCTGGGATCATTTCCTCAAAAAGTTACTCCAGGAACAACATTTAGCATAAAAATACATCAATCAAATAAGAAACTACACAATGGTATTTTGGTGTTGATGCACACTTTGGGATGTGTTCCTCGCCAATGCAAAAAAATTGCCATAGAAACAGAGACATTCAAGGCTCCGCTTTGTATTGGTGTGTGCGTACGTCATATCCTTGAAAAGAAAAAGAATAGCACTTTTACTATGTGTGATTGTGAAGTATTAAAGTCAAACATTGGCCAAGTGCATTACAGGTTGAAAACATTGCATCTTCACTCATAGTGTGAGACATTTGCATAAAATTGCAACAGTGAGATCCTAAAAAAAATTGACGGTACCCATCGCAGGAAAGCACCACGAGGATTGAAAATGGCCCCAACTGACAATAAATTCCAAAGCACTTTTCTTTATTTTGCTTGGAGAAAGGGCTTTTTCTCGCTTTTGGAACACGTTTTGAATAGGTTTGTGATACCCCTTTCAACAGTGTGTGATTCCGGGACAAATATGCAAGAGATATAAATACAGGCTGTAGGAAAAGCCTTAAGAAATGTTCTCTGAAGTTGTGTTGACTTGTCGTCATAATGTAGGTCAGAGCCCAGCGGAAAACTCAGAGATTGCCAGAGATGTGAATGGATTGCATCCGTTTCCAATAATTTTACCAGATCAATAGAAAATTGCCCTAATAGTTGTGATCTAAGATATGTCTGACCTGCCTTGTTCAGCCCTCACTGCCACAAATTCCATCGATTTTAAGCAAGACATGAAGACGTGTACAACATGAGAAGCCAATTTAATCGAGTGCAGCTTTCATTTGCTGAATTGGCATGTTTGTGCATAGAGAATGCAACAAACAAACAAAACAAAAGCCACCTATTCCATGCTTTTCCTAGCGTTTGATGAATCCTTGAAATGGAGCCAGGACACAAGGGATGTCTTCACACTGTTTTTTTTTCATCCTGTCATTATTATTACTTTGCGATTAGAGCAGCTATCCTGTTTCTATTTCTCTTCACGATCAGTAATCAAAACAGATCAACTTCATAGGCCACAGTAGGATGCCCAAATGGATGTTTTGAGCAAAATAAATTAACAGATTCACACTCCCACAATGCCTCACATTTCCACTTATATATGCACCTCAAGTTTTCCCTGCTTTCACATAGATCATTAAGGCTGACCACTGGACGATGAAATATAGCCGAAGCCCAAAGTCTTGAGACACACCCATTTGAATCAATTTATTAATTAATCATGCTGTTGGACTAGATGCTCACTAAATCTTAATCCCACAGCCTTCCAG
Source organism: Stigmatopora nigra (assembly GCF_051989575.1). Taxonomy (NCBI): domain Eukaryota; kingdom Metazoa; phylum Chordata; class Actinopteri; order Syngnathiformes; family Syngnathidae; genus Stigmatopora; species Stigmatopora nigra. The sequence continues at coordinate 13,969,358 of NC_135510.1, read as the reverse complement.
TTCTGTTTGGATTCTATTATGTCTCACTGTTCCGTCATGAAATTCAGCCAATTTTGGATAATTGAGTTTCATTGGAAGCCCAAGACACTGAACATTTTATAGCTGTGATGAAATAATTTTTAGAAAAACAACAACAACAAACGTTGTAATTACAATAGGGCTTTAAGACTGAGGCTGCTTGGGCATTAATACCATATATTTAAAAAGCTAATTATACGTTTAACAGTTGGATGAACCATATCAATACGGATTCTGTAAGATGGACCTATGTGAAATCGTATAAATTGAAAATTTAAAACATTTCAAAATGTATACAAAATTGCTTGACTTGCACAAAACAAACCTTTACTAATGACACTATTGAGAATACACTTAAGTTTCAAGTTATTTATTCATCCATTCATTTTCCATACCACTTATCTTCACAAGAGTCACTGGCTTTCAAGTTGTTTAACTTCAGTTGATAGTGTTTCAATCAACTTACAGACCTTCACAGGCTAACCAACCTTGACACATTTTACAGACCCATTACCTATTACGGACACAATTTATAAGATGCAATTGGGAATATTTAATAATTTAGGTACATAGCAGACAATAAAATCAGATGGAGAAAATTGATGATCTTGGATAGATTGAAGGTATAGGACGTGTTAAGGGACTGTGATGTTAGATTCCATTAGGGGTCAGAAAGGGATCTTAAAGTAGATGGTGAGGAGAAAGTCGGCATGGCATGATGCTATTTTGACATGACTACTTTTGAGTAGGTTCAATTCAAATGAGCTCTTTACAGGAATTGCCCTGAGTTACTCACACCAAATCAGCCTTTTGCCAGACTTTTCTTACAGCTGTTTCTCACAGTGAAAAGGGTCAAATACACCTCCAGGGTGCCACAGAGTCATACTTTTCTTGGCAGTGAAGAAAAGTCACTGAGTTCCCTCTAATTAAAATTTCACAGTAGAATTGTTTGTGTATAAATTCGGCAAAAAAATAAAATAAATGGTCATTGTAAATTGTAGTGTACCCGGGGCCTTGCTTAAAATGAGTGAATGAGCTTTTACCCAACAAAGAAAACAATAAAACTAAGTGATGTGCTGACTCTTTTGCCAGTGTCAAGACTTACAATATTTCTTACACTTTATCAGCCTACATTCAAGTATTTCAAAAGCTTGTCATTTTCTCTCTTAAAATTTCCATACTGAATTTAATATTTCAAAAACAATACTTACAATATTTCTTACACTCTATCAGCCTACATTCAAGTATTTTAAAAGCATGGCATTTTCTCTCTTAAAATTCTATACTGAATTTAATATTTCAAAAAAAATACTAAAGACAAAAAGATATTAAACTGTTTTCAGATTGAGTCTTAGACCAAGAGAGGGATGCCCTGGTAGCAATTGATTTTCCAATGACATCAGAATCTATGGATGTTCATTCATGCATTCAGTTCCAACATCGCTTATCCTTGTCAGGCTCCCAAGCTGCGGGAGCCCATCCCAGCTGAATTCAGGGGAAAGGTCGGGTATACTCCAGACTGGTTGGCATTCAGTCGTAGGGAAAACATAAGAGAGACAAAAATTCAAACTCACAATCACACCGCCAACGAGTAGGAATTGATCCCACGCTGCCTGCACTAGAGTGAAGCGAAAGAGACACTGCTTCTGTTGGTTTTTGATGTTCAAAAGATGATTATTGTTTCCCATGGTGTAAAACATCCCTCAACACAAAAGAAATACCTATAATCTACTCCCGGAAATCAACTTCTATTCATTGTAAACTTGTTTTTCTTCCTTGCCTTATTGACGAAATTCTGGTTGAAAAGTGGTTCTTCCAGGAGCGTGAAAATTTAAATTTTTGGTTCACAACAGCATATAGTACTGAGTCAGCCCAACATCAGATAGTAGAGTCATCTGTGTAAAGACTGGTACTACGGCTTTTCAGAGCAAAGATTCTTACACTGCTATAAAATATAAATAAGACAAGTCTCCTAAGCGCTCTGTGTTGAATATCATTTCCAAAAGGATAAAATGAATCTCTCCTTGACACACTGGGTTCCTTCAGGAATGGTAATGATAATCTTATCATCTATCCTCCACACAGGGAAAGATTTTGACCTGGCAGTCATTATTATTGCTTCAATAAAAGTCAGGGATCAACTTTGAACACCAAAGTTTAGTTAAAACACAACATTTGTATTCATTAGACATTGCTCTGTTAGAGCATTGCAAATGATTCTTGCAAGCAATGCATGTATTTACTGGCTTGGAACCATGGACAAAATGGACTGGAACTCTTGATGGAAGTGTAGTACTCAAACAAGTTATAGTGTGACGTAAGCTTTTTGGGTGTTTGCAAATTTAGCTACTTTATGCATCCATCCATATAATAGTATTGAAAGCATTCAACTTAAAGGGTAACCTGGCAAAATATCTAAAAAGATGTTTCTTATTACATTTTCCCGGATGCTCCAACCCCAAACACATTCCAAAAACATGCATGGGAGACTAGTTGAACTCTAAATTGTCCCTAGGTATGAATGTGAGGTTGAATTAATGTTTGTCTCCTTGTGTCCTGCGATTGGTTGACAACCAATTCTGGGCCTCCCTTGCCTGCTGCTCATAGTTGGCTGGGATAGGCTCTAGCACACACGCGACCCTTGTGAGGATAAGTGGTTCAGAAAATGAATGAATGGAAACAAACAAAAATAAATTTACAATATTGACCTACCCCCAATTCTCCCCCTCCAGTTCACTTGGCAATGTCTACCTTGCCCGCCACAAGGCCATAGCGTCAATTATGATTGTTCAACCAGACGTCTTGGTCAAATACAGTTTAGTTCCGCAAAGGTCACATCACCCACAAGACGCACTTAATTTCTTTTCATATTGCTTTGGCTCAGTTCAAGAGGTTTGCCTGGCAATATGGAATGTTTCAGGGACACAAACAATACCATTGTGAATATGATATAAGAGCATACCAGAAAGCAAACAGTAGGGTTTTTTTCCTTGAAAGAACGATAGACGAATGCACAAACAGCCCACATTTCGTCACTGTTGGACATGTCATTGCACCACACCACAATGTTTGAGTTACTGTTACGCACCAGCTTCAACAACACAACACCTTGAAATAGGTTAGCTGTGCTTATTGGCAACATTATGTCTCTCAGTGGCATTTGTTTCATTAATGAAGCCTGGTAGCAGTTTGAAATTCTTTTTTGAATATTCTAGTGATATATTAATTTTGTAACACACCTTGTCTTTGTCATACATTAAGGCATGGTGGTCTCATAAATGTTAAGTCATATTGAATATCTGCCTTCCTTTAGCAGCTACTTCTTCTTATACGTTTTTTTTTTACAAGTCCAATTTTTTACAATGTGCGTAAGGCTAAGGAAGCCAGTTCAGTAAAAATAATTCTGGAATTTCTTCTATTTTGACAGTAACAAGAATGAATGAAATGTAAAAAAAAAAAAAAAAACATCCAAACTATTCACTATTGTTGTCTGAAATCTCAAAATCCACCCCGCACACACACAATCAGTGCAAATGATAAAGGTTACATCATCATTCCAAATCATTCTCAAAGGCCTTAGAGCAATGAATAAAATGTTGTGCTGACTAAACAGTTTATTTATTTGGTTATTTGGTCTATTAAAATGAACATCAACTGAATCTGCATCCCCATATCTTTGTGCCTGACAGTTTATTGGTACTTTTCCAAGAGAATAAATACTGTCACCACTAAGGCAACTACAGTTGGGACCAGTAGCAAAAATACGACAAAAATACACAGGACTTCAAGCTCAACAAACTAAAATATTTGACCTTAGATTGGACCTGCTTACCATTACCGTATTTTCTCACATATACACCATATTTGTAACAGAAAAAAAATATGACTGAATCAAGAGTATGACTTATGCTTTTACTTTACTGCAAGACAAGATTTTCCCTTCAAAGTTACACATTTGTACCCCTTATTAAAGCCGTGAATAAGGAGGTGAACATTGTGAATAAAGGGGTGTCTTATACGAGAAAAATCATGAAATTAAACAATTTTACGGTAATTTTAAGGGAACGGGTTGTACAGACAAAATATGGTATGTCATTTGGTAACTTGATCCATCTGAGGCCCTCAGAATATCATTTCTACTTCTCTCTTGTATTAAGATTTTATAATAGTTATTTCTATTCTATTGTATATACCAATTAATGCTAACATTATTGATTTGATTACTTAGGGCTGATAGGTGTAGCGCAGCAAAACAACAAAAAGGCTTACCATATGATCTGTATTATCTGTACATTAGAACCTATGTGCATTTAAAATGTGTTTTTAGCAGTTGTTAGTTTCATTCAATGCACAATGTTTTCCTCTTCATCTTACAACTACTAAAACCTTGGCTCATATTTTCACTCCCATGAAATCTAAAGCCACTCAAGCCCCTTTCAGACATGTAAAGAAGTCCGGTAATGTGCTGGGATTTACCTGGTTTAGGAGCAGACTGTTATCTTTGAATGGCACTGTGCAGTATTTTCTTGCTGAGCAATGCCAGTACGAATGTTTGAGACATATTTTCTTTGTATTATTATTTTTTTCAAATGAATGTGATTGAGGACTTTAAGTTCATTAATGAAGCGATCTGACTGGTTTAATACATTAACAGAATCTATAAAAGAAAGTACGTAAGCATGTCGTCATGACTGAGTCGCACACTGCATATGAAACTAAAATCCCGACCGAGCCTGTAGAGTACTCTTTGTTACCTTTCACTAGGTATGAAAGCTCCGAGCCGGGTAGATTCCGAGTGACGTTACTTGGTCATATTCTGGTATGTGTGAAAGCAGCTTTAGTAACTTGGTCACCAATCAAGGAAGTATGAAACCTGAGTGTCTTTTTTCTGCTTAGCCATCTAACCTTTGTGTTTAGAATGAAATGTTGTGCAGATGATTCCTCATGTAACTTAGTATGGGTATTTATAGTTCAGGTCTACATACTACTTGTAGTACAATTACAAATACTCGTAGTATAAGTACACATAAGTACTAGTTGGGATCCGATCCATTTAACCTGGAAAGGGACACTTGTTTTTCTTGACTTCTTGGTGACCAACTTGAAAGGACCTAAAATGTCTGTTATAATATTAATAACTTTGTAGAATGATTTTTGTGTGTAGGGCTCAGCTCCCATTGGTTTTCACATCAGTTATAAATAGAACAGAAATAAGCTTATTCAATGTAAGGTCAAAGAGCTCACTGATGTAGGGCCTCTCTTTACAAATGACTCTTATCATACTTGCATAGTGTGATTAATATTAATGGTCATCTAGTAATGTACGCTGACAGACCGGAATTGTGAAAATGTTAAAATATTAATTTAAGATACTTGAAGGGTAGATGTGTCAAAATGATGTGTAGCGCAGTGGAAAAACAGCATACTGGGGCGGAAATCAGCACTTCAGTCCAGACATCCCTCTTAATTTGGCCACCATGAATGGCTCATTGATTCACATGCCGTAGACCATGAACCGCAGCCCACTTCTGGAAGATCCTTTGAATGGAAATCCAGCCACTGAATCAGATGGTGGTAAAATCCACATGAACGTTACCCCTATATTTAGTCTTTAGACATGTATAAAATCCAAAAGACAGCTGGGATGTTTTCAGATACATGCATAATTCCAAGAATGAAGCTCCTGGCAGCCTGTCTCATTACAGGTGGAGACCATATGGAACTAATAAGGCCCATCACCAGACCAAGTAAAAAAAAAAAAACACTTCTTGACACACCTAATTGACAGAGTGCTTTCATGGCAGGCGTTTCAGTTTAAGGCACAGTGCAATCCCTGCTGGAATGCATCCAATGTGAGATTAAAAATGAATAAGTATGGAGTTTGCCAGTTCTCCCTGTGATCATACTTCGTCTTCCTTTCCCATTTTGAAATATGTATTCCAAATCATGCTCATTTGATTAAAAACGCACGGAAGTGTGTTTTCGTGAATTGGTATTTTATCAAGATCTATTGTAATTAACAAGGGAACAGACCCATGTGATCTTTACTAAATTAGTTGCAATATAATTGGAACTTCTTGTCCACCTCTAAATTTTTTTTTTTAATTATATAAATACAACATCGTGGAAATACCTCAGTATTTAAGTTGTGGATATATTTATTTCATGGCAATATGAGGTTTGAAGTGCTTAAAAAAGATCACAGCCATGACCTGTGACTCCACCTTCTTTACTAAAGTGAATAATTATGCATCACCAAATATTTATAATTTTTAATAGTTCCCTTTATGAATGCAACTACTAAACACACTAAATGAATGTTTTAGTTCTTCCCAACATTCATAATAGTTTTTTTTTTAGAGCGAAATACTCTAAAAACATAAAAATATAAATATTTCATGAGGGGAATGTTATCAGTCTAGTTAATTTCACAGTTTTGGTTCGGTGTAATTTGCAGTCATTCTTGTGCCTCATAGTGAAAGATTAAAGATCACACAAGAATGTTTCGACCGGCAATTAAAAGCCTAATTTAAACATTTTAAAACATGAAAAATGCATAAACTTATACACATACGGTAAAGAAAGCCTTGCTCTTTTTCAATACTTCCTCCACCTAATGTCTTTTTTGATCTTGCGTATACTATCGCAGAAATATATTCTACTTTACAATAATTAGAAATGAGCATCAGTTTTGTCTTCTTCCGCTTATACTGGGTCAGGTCACAGGGCCAGCACCTTCAGGAAGCCCAGACTTTCTTCTCCTCAACCACTATATCCAGGCCTTCCAGGAGGATCCCAAGGCGTTCCCAGGCCAGCCAGGAGGCATAGTGTCCCCAGAATGTCTTGGATCGGCCCCATGACCTCCTCCAGGTGGGATGTGCCTGGAACACCTCATTAGAGAGACATCCGTTAGGCATCCTAATCAGATGCCTGAGCCAACTCATCTGGTTCTTACCGATGGAGAGGCAATGGCTCTACTCCGAGCCCCTCTCGGATGGCTTCCCCTTTGGCATTGCACAGAAAAATATACATTTGTGAATGCAAAAGGCGAGAGGAATCCCCCCTTGTCGATAAACAGATATATGATCGGTCCAGTATGCAATTCTCTTTTGCCACAAGGCTCGAGTTTCTGTCATGAAACAAAAAAAAGAAAAGCTTTATAACAAAGACATTTCAAGGATTTTCACAGTGGAATGAAGGAGCAGTGGTAGGTCTCCAGGTATTTATACCAAAGAAATGATCAATTTGATCTACAAGATAACCACAGCTCTGACACTGAAACTTGCTGTGGGAATATGGGACTGTCTAGATTCTTAAATGCTTTACAGTTGACATCCACTTTCAACATCAGTGAATGTGCGGTAATCCCCTGTGTGGTCGTCTTATTTTCTCATAGTGTCACTTTTTAATTTTCAAGTTGCCATCATTTTCAAGTTGAAGCCCTTCACTATCTACTAAGAGATTTCTGATGGTTAACCTAATTAAGTTCAGGGCATGTTTTAAGCCACAGCAGAGTTTTATGTAAAGCCACGTGTTTAACAAAACTAAACACAAACTGCTCTATGCATAGTAGATTTGGGAGATTTAATATAATGGTCCCATAAATGATATCCACAAACCCTTAAAAAAGGCTCATCTAAAAAGTGAAGTTATTTTTCTTACTATAAGAGTACTGACATGAAGTGTTCCCCAATCACCAGTCTGCAGATCCAACCACTCTGCAAGCCAGTTGGTGCTGGTCCACCTGAGAAATAAATTTAATCATTTTAAACTACACATAGATGAGACACTGTTGACGCTCAAGTATGGAGACCAAAACGAAGAGATATATTGCATCTCAGTGTTACCAGATCAGAAAGGTAGTTTTTGACCTCATAGCCCGTAAATATAACCCACAAAGCTCACCGGGAACCCGCCCAAACTGTGAAAACTGCTGCACCTATGCACACATGCATTCACTCATGCACTGTGAGTGCATAGCCAGACCTGAGTTGCCACTGGAGCTGCACTGTCCCATCCGACTCAAAGGTTGTACCTCAACGGCTTGACCAATCTTTGCTTGGAAGAGCTGCTGAGTTACAGGAGCACCGAGCTGTTCTCAAGGAAGCAGTCCAGGGCATAGCTGTCTTTGTTTTCTGGGTGTTGCTGACAGGGCTTGGTCGAGGACGAGTCCAAGAAGCTGCCCTCTATTGCTGGACGTAACACAGTACAGCTTGTAGCACAGAAACCCAAACAATGTGCACGTGGGTTATCTGCATGATGTTTCAAGAGCTTTGTGATCATGATAAGTAACTATGACACCATTCACTGAAACCCGTACGTACAGCCTTTTCAATCTTATGCTCCTACTTGAAATGTGAAAAGTCGCACATTTCTTGAGAGATAAGGAAAGATAAATGCTTGGGACTTGTTTCTTATGCCACCATGTTGCATTCCACATCTCTGTCCTTGTTCGTCATTGCGCGCCCCTTCCCTGCTTTTGTCTTTAGTTCTCATGCGGCTCCTGATCCGTGAGAAAATAGGAGAGTTTACTTGTCAGAAAGAAAAAAGGCTGGGCTTCTTTACTGATTGACTTCTCTAGTGGGTATGAATTTTTATTTATAAAATTCTCTCAGGTTTTACTGTATGGTACTGCAGTTTACAATGTTTTTTTTTTTCTCTCCATGTTGGTAGCTTAGAGTTTAGATAACGACAAAATTCGACCATTCTTTTCTCAGCCAAATATCCGGAAACAATAGTAATTCTAATTTTCTTTTGCCCTTATAGTTTCTTATCTACCATGACTGAAAATAGGCAACAGGGTAAATAAACAGCAACAGTGATTTATGTGGAAATGTGAAAAGGTTCAGTCACAGTTGCAGGCAGAAAGCGACAGTTCAGTTTTTGCTTATGATGAAACCAAATTTACGTATGCTCGTCTTTGTAATCCAAATGAAAAAAAGCACGCTTGTGCATATTCCCTTACCAAAACATACACACAATTACGTGCACACGCATAATATTGTAGCCCTGGAGGGCTCCCTTCATCTATGATCAGCAAAAGATAAAACCAAGTTGATGAGATTGGATTATTATGATAATCTTTTCTCAGGTTCAGAATCAACAATTACACAAGCACACCTTGAAGTTTTAAGCAGACCGAATATGAATATGAAAAAAAAGTAATGTTAAGTACAAAAAAATGCCACATTCTAACAAGTATATTAAAAGCTGACACTATTCTGCAATATTTCCCTATAAAGAGATGTGCAAAAAAACATCAAAACACGGCCCAAAAAACAGTAAGAAATTATAATTGTGGGAGGATTTTTACCCAGTAGAATACAGTACACAAAGCGAGAAAGCCTTGTGTGGGGTATATGTAAATGAAGCCAAACAAAAGTAAAATGACACATCCAGATGGCTTGGAGAAAAGACTGGGCATGGAGTGATAGGGAAAAGAGGAACGAACACTATCCACCAATAGGGGGATTTGGAATAACGAGACACAGACGGGGGAGAATGAAAGAACATGAGAGATTGTGAGTAGTGGCTTCGTAACCGCCTTCCTTCATGTACCGTAATAGAGACCTAGTTGCAGCGGTATTAACCAAACAACTGCATAGTGGTGCAGTGGCGACTCCAAACAAGGTAGTTGCACAGAACAGTGGATGCCTGTGTGCCTTGGGACCTGTGCTGAATGCAGGTAGTGTGGTGCAGAGCCAGAAAGGGTGGTAGAACAGGGTGGGGGTGAGCGTAGGTTGTAGGAACAGGTGGGGAAATAGCAGGTGGTGGAAGGCAAAGAAAAAAAATACTACTGCACAGCTTGAAAACCTATCTTTAGCAGGTTTTTGAAATGTTACAATTTCATTTAAGTGATAAAGCTATTTTCTCTTCTAAATGCTTGCTGATCCTGGATTCATCTGTAAATATGATTTCTTGGTTTCTACAGGCAGTCAATATTGTAACAAGATACTGAACCCCCAGTTGCTTTAGATCACTGTCAACTGTGCGGGAATGAGAAAACGCTGCAAGGGTAAATGTGTGCCACCGTAGTGCCGGAATTCCGGCAGTAACTATTTTTGGATAAGCCCCATCAATATATTCGTCTGTTTAGGGGTGGTGGATGCTGATGGTCTTGCGTACTATAAATTACAAGCGGACTTGTTCACAAATGAACTGAATTTAAACTGAGCTCTTTTCCTACTTTGTAATCTTCCATGTTCTTAATTTATTACTCGTACTCTTCCATCCAGTTCATACGTGCAATATTGGGCACGAATGCAACTGCCAATGATGCACCCTGCTCTAACTTTGTGTCAATCCAGTTGTTTTTTTACATTAGTAAACACATTTTGGAAATTGCTCAAGCTATTGAAAAATGAAAGGAAAAATCACCTGCGACATTCACTAGAACAGCATCAAGTCTCCATGCTGTTGTTTTTTTATGATGTAATCTTGCCATTTTATCATAAAGAATCTGCTCATATACCGCAAAAAATTCTGTTGTGTGGACATGGTATCCGGGCTAGACAGTATTCTTGCAGGTGATGTTTTTTGTTCAACTGTTGCGGGTTGGTCATAGTGCCAAGTGACAGAATACATTTCCTGATGTCTTATATTGGTTTGCAGGGTGGGTGCATGGGAGGCAATCCTCGCCTCTTCTCACCAGTTCCTTTGAAAATTAATTGCAATGCGAGCGACATGGCCTCCTGTGTGTTGAGACCATGAGTCATTCATTTTTCATCTGCCTCCAAAGTTCTACTCGGTTGTTAAGACCAAGGCTTGATTTGTCAGACTTGAAATAATATAATAATAATTTTCCGAAGAACTCATACTTTATTAAAAAAGTAATACATGTCCCGTATTTTTTGGGACTATAAGGCACAAGTAAGTATAAGTCGCACCAGCCAAACAATAATTATTGAAAGACAATTTCTCGTAGTAGGGTATAAGTCACGTCAAAGGAAAAATAGAAACATGGAGAACAACAGATTCAATAGGCCAGTTTTTCAAATAACTATAAAAAAATAATAGGCTGTCGGGGTTCAGAGAGGAAAAAAAATACATATATAAATCCCACTTGAGTATCAGTCACAGTCATAGCCAAAAATGTACGATTTATAGTCTGAAAATACAGTGATCTTTGTGAGTTCAACATCACCTTTAAATCAGTAGTGTTTCATAACACTTAATTTGGATAACAAAAGACATTAAAACTCAACAGGTTTTATGATTGTGCTGCTCTTGAAAATCTTTCTTTTGGAAGCTCATACTTTGCTGCACACTTGACTCTCAATACACGGTTCTTGTGTTGCACTTAACCCTGAAGTTTAAACCCTATGATCTCAAGCAAATATGACTTCCAAGTCTGATGTGCAAACATTGGGCGAGCTACGTTCAATCTTAGCAAATCATTTTTTTCCAAAGATAAAAACATCACAAATAAAACTTTCTGCTTCAAACCAACACGCCAGTTTCTCAGACACAGTTTGTCTGGTTTAAAAAAATGTGTTCGTGGCTTACAGTCTTCTTTCTATGGCAAACATATAATGGACCTCTGGTAATCTGATTACATGTTAACGTGTCTTTGACCAAGATTTTAATTTCGTCTAGCACAACATTAAACAGCATAGTCTTGTTTTGTCATAGGTATGTTCTTTGACTGGCCTGATCTGACTAAATGGTCGTGGGGGGAAGTATTTTCTATACAATAGCAACACAGAGATGCAAGATAGACAAACTGCCTCTGTAGGGATTTGTACATGAAACATTCAAACAATCTATTTAATCTATCTAAAGATGAAAAGGTTATATTCACATAGAGACAGCCTGTCGGTCTTGTTTTGTCACAGCTTCTAGTTTTCAACTAGGACTGTTGCTGATCAAACTCTGTCTCAATGCATAACCATTCTTATTGTACCGTTATTGCGCTGGCGCCTTGGGCGAACATTACAAGGCCACACAAATGAGACCTCAGAGGCCTTTAAGGCAGCTTTGTCTTGTCTTTGACAAGATAAAACATACAGCCCAAACACAAATGTCCTCATGAATTTTGCATTTCTGAAAAAGGATGTGGGCCGTGAAGAAGAAGCTCATATGTGCAGCAAGAACCAGTAAATTGCCTGATTTGGGAGTTTTTATAATTCAAGCAGAGTCTGTAGTAGTGAAGCCAATTGCCACGGCATCTTGATCTAATCTAATCTGACTAATCTAATCCTGCTATGCACAATGTGTTTGTGCAGTATTTTGCGTGCATTTCATGGATAGACACAGCAGTGAACTGAGGACTAAGAAAGAAGAAGCAACACATTCTTTAAAGTTGTTGCTTTGAAAGCACTGTAATGCACAGAGCAACAATTTACAAATGCCGCAATAGCTTGGGAAATCCATTGCTCAATCATTGCCCCTTTGCTCTCCTATTTACTGAGGCATGCTAATGTCTGCAATCTTTCTCTGACCAGCAATTATTAGACACCGCACACATTACTACAATTCTAAATTACTTCAAGACTCTGTCACATCGCTTCATAATTCTGGACAAATTATTTCTTCCAGTTAAAGTGCTTTAAATGCATCCATCAATGGAACTTAACTCGTATTGCTACGAGAAAAGAAACTGCAAAACAAGATGTCAATTGACTCATGGAGAATTAAGATTTCATATTTGCATCTGTTATATATACACAGGATGATGCTTAAGATGTTTTCTTATCTACATAATTACAAAAAATGATTGGGTATTCAGGTGGGGCTCTTTAATTAGGCCCTCATTTGAATTCTTTAGATATTGACAGATTTTGCATTGACGCCAAAGTACGGAAGCACTTTGGCATTTAAATGAGAAGCATTGTCTCCATTGTAAACCTATTTAGGGAAAGACGGACTAGGGATCTTAGCAGGGGTGTGAAAGTTTCACTTAAAAAAAACTGAACAGAAACAAACAATTAAATTCATATTTCAAATCACAGTCTGTGGTCCGATTTCCGGGACAATTAATGAAAAATATGTATACGTAAACAATTTGGTTTAACACATAGTGTCAATTTAACCCCAAATATGTTAAGTTACTTCAAAAGAAATTAGCAAAGCACAAATATTCATTTCAAAGTAGTACTTTTTAAAATAATGATTTGAAGTCCAATAGACAACACCAGTCAGGTTTAATGAACATACTTCATTTAGAGAAGATAATAGACTTACTACAATATACCAAAGGGAGATAACAGTTATTATAAAACACAAAACTGTCCATCTGGTGTGACCACTTAACAGGTTTAAAAGGTTAAAAAACATAAAATTAAATGTATTTAATATATACAAAAAATATGCAAAGTTCCATTTTAGCATAATTCATTTTTTGCACTTTGTTCATATAGTCACAAAAACGCATTCATATAGGATTGTAACTTTTCAAGTATATAGTGCTTAATTCCTCCGTGCATACATTGCACCATAAAAAAGGGCCAGTCTTGATGTCGAGACTGGCCAGGTTTTACAGTTTCCCCCAACTTGCAGTGTATGTGTCGGATCTAGGGATCGTGAGTGGGAAAGAAATCAAACTGCTGTCTCTTGTGTATTATGGAAAGGATTTTTCCCTTCTCATCCACTGGAAAATCCCAACCTTACTCACATTTACAGTTCCTCAATATATATTGATGGCATCTAGTACCTACTGAACAAAACCTTGTTCAGTCTCATATCGAAGCAGGGGGGTTTGTGAACTACCAAAGTCTCTTGTGCCTCATACTGCTATCAAATGGATTAGGGCGTGAGAAAGCATCAGTACCAGATGAACCGTGACTGTTGCTATTTGACAGTCGAGGTCAGTACAATTGGAGCCTTGGCATTTAGTGAGGTCTTGACTGACCAGTTCACTCCTATCTTGTTGCTGATTCACAAAATAACATGCAACAATGCAAGATAACCTCTTGACATCTCATTTGGAACAGTGCTCTATTAATATTTAAATATATAAAAAAATATGAATAAAATACATCGTGCTCACCAGAGATGTTGATTATTTATACAGTAGATCATAAAATGTACTATCCTTTCTTGTTTCCTGCTTGGAAGCTGACTGTTGTGCTTATAAAGCATGTGCTGCTCTCAAATTGACGAATTAACCCTCTGCTAACAGCAGTCTTAGCGGATGGGTAGGATAGCCTACGAATATCTGATTTTTTTTCCCTTCCCCATAGGAGGCTGTTCAAATGTTTAAAGGTTTCATGACATAATGACAATAAAAGTACTCTACTTTACTCTACATCAGCCTTTGGTTCTCAAATCTAACTTAAATGATGCCACTGTAAGCCTTTGATCTGGCCTGTTTGAGACGATCTTTAATCTGATCGGGCAAACGGAAAGCTCATGTTTAATGGTTTATAGAGTGTCATGGATTAGCACAATGATGGATGATTGACGATGGATATGACGATGAGAGAAGCTGAAATCTAATTGGGCAAAAACATAACAAAAAAATGTAAAATAAATACTGGGAAGCAGACAAAAGGCACACACAGACCGAGAATCCGGTCACAGTATCACTAAGTGAGATTTGACTCCATGCTGACTATGCATAAGTCAGACAAATGCATCACTACAATATCAGCAACTCATAAAAATAAATTGATAAAACTTAATTGATGTGGTAAATTTACATCAGCGCTTCTAATAGTGCTTAGTTTTTTAATGCCCTGAGTCAACATTACCGGTATTGGTTTGCTCAAACGGTATAGAATGATCTTTTGAGGTAAAATAGACAGATTTAATTTATTTGGCACAAATCAGCAACATACAATTACAAATTAATAAAAACTAAAAAATGAAATTTGAAAAACATAAAATCAGCAAAACAGTTTAAAAATGGATAAAAAGCAAAAGTCTTACAATAGGATAATGGAACAGTAGGGAAAGTTATGAATATGATTTAAGGGAGCTAACCATCTGAGAACACTTCTGATTTTCAGCTTATTTGTTCCAGAAATCCAGAGAATAATAACAGAGTCCCCAACCCTTCTTAGTTCTTGTTCTTGGAACACACAACAAACCAGTTCCACATGATTTAAGGCAGGGATTTCCAAACAGATCCACAAGGGCTACTTTTGGCCCCGAGTAGGTTGAGGGATCTTTTTCCTTCAGATTTAATGGCACATATCGATAATCCATCACACATTTTCTAGAAAATCTTTTTACAGCTAAATTAAACTGTCATTGTGACAGGCTGAGCTGTCAGGGAGACTGTAGAAATTGTCATTGTGACAGGCTTAGCTGCCAGGCAGACTGTAGAAACTTATTCCAAAAGTATTGGCGCTTATCATGCCCATGATCACCACATTATACAATCATTGGCTACGCCTGAATTCCAGTATACAGACACTCTTCCTAGCTTTACAGACTGTATTTGATCAAAGCACTGCATCTTTAGGGTTATTCTTTGGCTGTAAAAGCCCTTGAATTCTTCTTTTCTGGTCCAGTCCCCTGTACTTAGTGCATATGCCTAATGAAATATTCAACGCACAACCTTCCATCTTGTTGTAGGCATAGCCGATTGGGTACACAGCATTAGCATGCTTTGCAGTGTAGAATCCTCCCTTTTCCAGTCAATGCCCCGAGATTGGTCTGATTAAGCTTTCCTCATGTACTGTGTATTTGTGCACACCTTCATACACACACCAATAGGAGTATTTTCCCACATTGTGGAAGCTATTTGACAAACGTAGTGGTGATGGGAACTAGTCGTGGCGTGTGCTGCTGTTCCACAAGGAAGGTGACAATGAGATATAAGGAGAAGTTACTGGAGGGAGGTGACACAGTAAGCTTGTAACTGTGACTCTTGGGTAAAGTCAATGATGTGGGTGTGGAGAAAGGGAGGATGGGGCAGACAGAGTCAGTGTGGTAATAAAAAAAAATAGATAAAAGACCAACACAATTAACATTAAGGATTAAAATGTCACAGAAGTCAGCTGGGAATGACAGATGCAAAATATAGACTTAATGGCTATGTGTAGTTGTAGCATCAAAGAAGTAAACACACAAGAGAGTTGGGACAATCAGATTTCATTTGCAGATTTAGGGGACATGTTTGTAGTACAGAGTGTACATTCCGCTGAAACAAGCAGGATCCCTTGTGCTTCCTCATGGTAACTAAATATGTTACATTAGAGGTGACTGTTCCAACTCATTGAACGAAAGCTTCTCTGGTAAGAAATTTCTTTCTCTTGGAGTGTCGCATGCACTTTCTTCTAAATAGATGTGATTCGAATGGCTCCAAATAATGTTAACACAACCATTCACGCTCACACTCGTAATTTCAAATTCAACAAGCCTATATGCATGTTTTTGGGATGTGGGAGGAAAGCCTACATGCATGTTTTTGGGATGTGGGAGGAAAGCCTACATGCATGTTTTTGGGATGTGGGAGGAAAGCCTACATGCATGTTTTTGGGATGTGGGAGGAAACCATAGTACCTGGAGAAAACCTACACAAGCCCGGCGAGAACATGCAAACTCCACGCTGGTGGACCGACCTGGATTTGAAACCAGTACCCCAGAGCTGTGAGGCTGACGCGCTAGCCACTCAAGCGGCCAGGCTGCCCCTAAATTGAACATATTCCAAGATATAATGTAGAGCTGCGCAGTCCAGAAGCAGAATTTTGATGTTGACGGATGGCACAAAAGTAACGGGGCTAATCGCAGGTGGGAATGGGTCTGCCAGCAAGAATGAGGCCTCAACTAGATGACAGCCTGGCTCTGATCATAACTCTGGTAAAGAGATCACCCAGGACTTTCAAAGGCACCGAACAGATACACCCTAACCTCAAACACCTTCACCATACTTGGCACCATTTTATCTGCTAACCTTCTTTGGTTTGCAAACATCACAACCATCATCTGAAAGCCACAACTGCATATGTACTTAGTGGAGACTCCTAGGAAAAACATCCAACAGAAGCTGATTGACCTCAATAGCAATCTGACATATTTCTTCACAGTGCCGTTCTGCCATAGTAATGCGTCAAGTATCATCATCTGCGCCCTCCACGTCGTCCCTGTAGGAAATCTCAACGTCAGGTTGCCTCAGATGAGCTGAAGCAATCACAGATGACAACAAGCACCCTGCCAAGCACCTCTTTGACTTGCTGGCCTCTGGCAGGCACTACCAATCCATCAGGCCCGAAATGAAGAGACTCAGTGACGGCTAGACGCAAACCATCACTGCACATAGATGACACACAATATTGCGACTACTTCAACATTGGAATATTGATCATGCTGCTTTACTGTAGACATAACATAGTCTAATAATTTATTCTCTTTACTTTGCACGTTAGATGCCCTTGACTCTGCTGCGACTGTAGACATAGTGACTTATCACCATGTGCAATGCATAATTTAGCATTGTTTACCAGAACGTATATATTATTTACTTTATATTCTTTTTTTTCTATTCTATTTACTCACTGACACACAATCTTGAAGAGTTGCACCCTAATTTATTTTTCTAGTATCTGAACAATGCAGTAAGAATTTAACTTCTATTCTACACAATACAATTTGAAAAAGAAAAAAAAAACAGTTTAGAACAAAAGCAAAGCCATTAAATCGTGCAGAATTGGTTGTGTCCAGCTGTTTCACTGCTTCACTTGACATGTTTTGATTCTTTCTAGGATACAATACATTCTCAAGACGTTTGAGGGATTCTCTGTTGGAAATTTGCACCCTGGGGTTTAAAAATCCTGATCCCAGCCACAGGTCGTGAAAGAGCAAAAAGGTGTAGCTACAAGTAAAACATATTGATTATCTGTGGCAAAACCTAAAAATGCTCTCTGAGTAAAGCAACCATCAAACCCAAAACAGATGGAGCAGTTTCCTCACGACTCGTTGGACAACATAAACATGTGGAAGCAGTCATTCAAATACTTTAATTGAGTTTAACTCTAGCATCATTTTCTCCAAACAATCTGTATTATTCTGAATGTTTTAAATCTTTCTCTAAGAGGACAAAACAACAGTATTTGTCATCTGATTTCTTTCAGATGGAAGGAAGGGTAACAGCAGTTTAGCAACGTATACAACCTCTTGATGGTTAGCTTGTAAACAACAAACTCTTGATCAACCCATTTATTGGAACTATTTTCTTGTGTCTTTACTTCATATAACTGTTGTTAAGCATAACTTGTTATCCATCAGCTCAATCTCTTTGTGGTTCCTTCCCCCCTCATCTTTTCTCTTGACATTGATAATTTTCCATGCCACAGTAGTTCTTATTGGTCTCCATCTCTATGTCCCCCTACCCTGACTTGTTATGCCAACACCATCCCTCCACTGACGGTTCATTGGTCACTGTCCACTGGGTTTTCTATTACCCGTTCTCACTAAGCACTCTTGTTCACTTCCTTCCTTCCCCATGTGTTTGATCGAATGCAGTCAGAAATTTGTTTTCCCGACGGCTTATTGCTACACTTTTCCCCCCCTCTCCAACATCTTTATCAGTACAGAACACAAAGCGTACATATTATGGAAGTGCTTCATATGAGGCTTACAGCTTTGTCCAGATGTTAATTCAAGAAAAAAAAATTAGTGCACGTTTTATTAGTGGTTTGAAAACCTGAGCTGAATGCAGTATTGGGTTATTATTGTAGGAGAGAGGGGGCATTTTTGTTTTGGCAATGCGCTTGTTATCTGCTAAAGACATAATGTGTATTTGTATCGTGTTATTTGAACAGTATAGTGAAGAGACAAAACCACAAAAAAGTGGAGATCAAGACAGACAGAAAACATTTCTATTCAGCAAAATGCAACACGTACTCCATTTTACAACAGGAATAGAATAGAGTATCATCTTTTGCTTTGAAAAGGTTGTGAAATAGAATCTCTTTGCATAGTAATCGCACTTACTATATGGTTTTCCAACTCGCTCATTTTTCTGCCGTATTGGTGTGCTAAGAAATTGCAACATAGTGGTGGCAGCATTCAAAAATGGATGACTTTAGTTAGTCAACCATTTGATGCTCAGATATATAATGGATAGAAAAGTATTGCCTGTTTGTCACTGATGGATCTGTACAGCTTCGTTAACGCTCTCTTTATAAGTCCTCTGTAGAAGATAAACTGAAAAACAAGGTGATTCTTTATAATTTTCAAATTCACCTGGAGCCAAGTATATGGATACTACCACAATAGCTCCTAAGGCATGTTCTGTCTTTTCATCGTTGTTTGCACAGACAAGCAAAACACTTCAAAAACATTATATGAATTCTTTTGTTCAGCAGATCCTCAAGTTTTGCAAAAGAAAAAAATGAAATACTGAACACTTGGACATTTTTTTTTTTTAAGTAATTGATTCATTCATCTGTATAGGTTGTAGTGCATTGTCGGTATTTCATGACATAAAAAAAAAATCGTAACTTTTCGTGAGCACTTCAGCAGGAGAAAAATGGTGACTGAAAAAGACATTTTATGCATCTGTTCTTGTTCCGTGTTAATATTGTATCACAGGTCTCCCAATTAACTCCCTGAAGTGATTCCATGGTTCTGTTGAGTGTTACTTCCACCTACAAATGAACCTTATGTGTATTTGAAATCCAAACAACAAGCACTAAATTTGCACCATGGGTTAAAATTATAAATGGTTGAATAAGAAACAGTGAAAATGCAACAGAATATATATGAATCACAACTTGATTTCAGGTTTTCTATCTTAAATTGTTATTGATTTTAGTCTAGGGAAAAATCTGCCCACTACCCAGCATGTTCCACTTTTAATGCACATATTTTTCTACTGAGCCCAGCTGTCCACTAAAATGGAGGTCTTTAACTCTGACATTTCTCTAAATGATAGCCTGAAGAAAGAATACATTTTATTATCATTATATTTTAATTCTGAGTGGAACTAACTTTCCCTTCACAATGATCTTCCTTTGCTGCTAATAGCCCATTATAGTTAATGATTGTTAGGGTTTTTGGTATGAGGGAATCTCAAACCAGACACAGATTAAACACGGGTATTAAAGAGGTACAATGTTTATTGAGGCAAGACAAAATCTCAGCGAGATTTGTTGGTACTTTGAAAACATGGTCATGGACTTGGGGTAGCTGGTGAGAGCCCATCTAGGCAGGGAGGAACACAGGCAGAAACACAAATACACTTTCTAGAACACAAAAGTAATGTATTTGCACATGTTCAAATTTGGTTTTTTTTATTGGAAAAAAACATTGTTACGTTTAAAATTTACCTTCCATTCTTATATAGCAATGTAAAAAGTATGATTTTTTTTTTACCTTAATCCTAATCAGATCAAACAATAATGGTTAGAGAATAGCATTTTTCTGTATTGCAAATCCTTTTCCGATCAAATTTTAAATGAAATAAAAAAATTAACTTTACTGCAGTGGTTGCTGAATAATTTTGAACAAAACTGTACGAAGAGTAAAAAGACAACAGTAATTCAATGTGAATGCTGCTATTGAGTTATGAGTTTTTTGACGATAAAATCAATGATATGCTTTCGTGTTGAGTTGATGTTAAGCTACAGTACGTCTACCTTTAAGATGTTTAACCTGTGATTTATGGACATTTTCCCTTATTTGACATTTGGGAAATAAGCTAAAGCATATCATGTTTTGTGAGCTGGTCCTGACAATGGTCCTGTGCTCTGGAAGTAGAGGACTGCTGTCACCCTGTCTGACAAACCAGGCGCCGCAGCAACAAATCAGTCTCCACCCAATCCTAGTCGATATAATGAGACGAGACCCGTAGGCAGCTGGAGGCAAGCGTGTGCTTGTGTCTGCGCACGGCTTTCAGAGTTTATGTGTGCTCCTGGCTGCACAAAGATCTGGAGGAGGGTATACTCGTGAGATTAGAGATTTATTGATTACCTTCTGCAGCATCCCCCACCTTCTCCATATTTCCCTCCCTTATTTCTCTCTCCATCTTTTCTCTACTAGTTTATTTATAGTAGGATGTAGAAAGCGATGTTTTGGGCTTCACTTGAGCTTTCTGCTTGTGACCTGTGTTCTTGTCAGTGGCTTATTGAGTGCTTACATTGTGAATATGAAATCAACAACCACTTATGCTAAGCGAGGTGGTACCGAGGATTCTAAATACTCAATGACGCGGAGATTTTTATACACCGTTAAGATGTAATCATGCGCATGCGTCTCCATTGGATACTGCTGCAATAATTACGATATGATGCCCATGAAAGAAAGTAGAATATGTGATTAAGCAGTTTTTCATGGTGCATTCAGTATGAATGCCATGGGCAGGCTTGTATTCGCTGACACTTGACAGTTTCTCCTCAAGTTTGCTGCAGGCTGCTGGTTTTTGCTTTTTTTTTTCCTCAGCATGTGTTACCCTGGTGATTTCCCACTGAGGTAAACCTACAGTGTATCATGGCTTTTGGCGGTGAAAGCAATGAGCAGGAATTCTTTAAAACAGTCAACTTTTCAAAAATGTTTCCCCAACTGTATATCTATCAAACATACAGTAAAACTAGAATACCACCTTTAGGTTTTTGACATCTGCCAAGAATAAATTTGAATCCAAATGATGGCCTATATTTTTATTCCTACAATCTATCTATGAAAACAAATATATTGTACAATAATTCACCAGTTTACTGTTGTAGAGTTGATAATAAAGGTATTTTTTTAGCTTGATTTTATCTCACACAAAACCAGTTTGAGTTATATAGTCCATGTGTGCCTTTTAAATAGATTGAAATGTATTCCTGATTGCAGACCCAAGTCTGTTTGCTCATCTTAGCAGGACATGTAGTAGATGATTAACTACATCATTAATTATCTATGTGCATAAATCCCGCCACAGAAATCAAGGGGAGAAAATGTTTACATAATTAGAAAGTTCATTGTTATACATTACCATGTGTACATATTCTGTCTCTATTTTTTCCGGCCAAATCTACATAAAATCATATTACATCTTCATTTTTTACATATACAAGGCCATTTCTCTGTGTGTATATTATTTACGTAGCTGCTTCAATGTATTTTCAGACTAAGATTAAATGCAACTGATAAAATTTGTGTAATCCGGTGAGACACAACCTTAACTGTAAACTATAACAGCACACATTGACTTCCTCAATCAGTGCAGGAAATGTAAGGGCTGTAAAATAGACTTTAGGACCCTCTCTCCCTTTTTTTTCTCAAGAGACACTCGGGAGAGAAATCTTGATCACTTGGAAAGTCACATGCAATTATAGTTCACTCTACCATAGTCTCATGTAAGTGTATTGAAGTGAAATAAGGTGTTACTATGTAGATGAAACTACAATTGCCCTTTCATATTGAAACATCTCACGTTGACACTTTATGTTCTCATCTTTCAACTCATGAACTCTGTCTGGGAACCAGAATTTCATTTTTAGCATGAACAGATTTTGTGATTTTATTACTGAAAATGGGTCAAGCATTCAATTTTACCCAGGTGTGATGTGGCAAACAGATGAACAATAAGAGACTGTGCAATTGATGATCTGCAGGCTTTGAACGCGAGAGAAAGGTGGTTACAAGGAGCCTTACGTGCCCTAGTCAGAATTCTCGATTGCTCTCTGAGGCGAACGCATTCCATCTGACTTCACAACACACAAACGAATACCCAACCAATTATTTATTTATGTACGAGAAAAAACAGTGTGGTTGTCTTGTGTTGATGTGATGGCGGAGGGAGAAAAAAGCCAATCTCAAGTCTCATTTCAGCTTGGAACACACTGAAGTGGATGGGTTGTAAGGACAAATACGAAACAGTTAAAGGAGCACTCTTTGCTTGAGTGGGAGCGCCCAACAGTCACTTTTTATTAGGCCACTGACTGACAATGTTACAAGGGCAAGTTCTGTGGTAAACAAATTGATAACTTGCGAGTCTGGAATTTACGAAGCAATGCCTAGTTACTGCTGTGGAGCTACTGATCTGACTTTGAAATTATTTTAGGAAATGTGCTCGTATCCTCATCTCAGACTTTGATGTATGGCCAAGGAGAAACACTTTCAGACACAGTGTGACAATTGGCATGATGAGCAGTAGGAGTGAAGCCAAGAAATGCAGACTTTTGGGACAATGGAATGGAACACCAACTATCATTGTTTTTATGAAGTTAGTCAGGTATGTCAGTCATTTATAGTAGTGGGGTTCAGTCACCCAAGTTCGGTGCGGCAGCGTGGGATTGATTTGCACTGGGTGGCATTTTAATTCTGCGTGTAAATAGTTTCCTGTCTTGTGAGTGCCCTACAACTGACTGGAGACCAGTTTTGGGGTGTAGTCTGACTTATGCCCGATGTCAGATGCGATATTGAAAATTGAATGAGCTTAGTATGACACAAACAAAGTCAACTGGTTACCATTAGTTGGAGGTAGTTTTGTCAAACCATATAAGCAGTAGTATTGGGCCCCCCAGGGATCAAGGGACACCTAAACAAATTGTGGTTATTTTTCTTAAGGAGCCGCCCCATTTCATGCCATTCGAAGCTATCCTTTATATTTATATTAAGATAATACTCTTCACTTTTTCCTTCACCATCTGCACCTCACTTTTCTTGAGGCATAGAAGTCATATAAAAGGCTAGCTGCTTGATGGAAGGATGTCCTTTTTTTGCACTTTTTTTTTGTCGTGGCCATTTGATATACATAGCATTATAGTCATTACGATGTGTACATTAAACCGATTTCAAACTGTTTTTTTTTTCATAAATGTCAGAAATTCAGTCCTTTTACTCCAGAATAATTTTAATTATTGTTCAGACTCAAGTCGGCATCATAGCTAACCTCTGTTTTGCACTTTGTTATGAACCAAATCTTCTGTAGATCAGTCAACAATTCAGCGAGTTAACAGTATTCTAGTGGAAAAAGTACTGCAACAAAAAATTTAGTCATACCTCCTTGATCTCCAGATTTAGGTTCCAAGAGACTGGAGTTTGGAGGCCCTTGACATTTCCCCTCTAGCTTTAATCTTCCCAAAGCTATAAATCATTGCATCACTAACAGTTGGTCCGGTTGAAATGAAATGCAACTCCACTACTCTTGCCCATAGCGCACATGATGATATGTAGTCAGTTAGAAAAGAACCCAGTTAAGTATATTAGTACATCAACAGAAGTACATATCAATTGTGTTGATTAACTGACCCCAAAAGTCTTTAATTTTTGCATTCATTGGGACTGTTGCCGGCTTCTATCTTGAGGTACAATTGCAAAAAAGACTCCACTTAAATAAGTCTCTCGTTTTCACCCCCACCCCCTCCGCCCCCCCGAACTCAGAGGTCAGGAAACTTTTTAACAGAGAGAGCCATAAACAATTCATATTTTCTAATGTTATTTCTTAAGAGGCATTCTCAGAATTGAAAAGTAAAATTACACAAACATGTGATTTTTGTTGTTGTTGGTCATTTCACAATTTCTAAGGTACAAAAAGTCTCTGAATCCTTTTCGCAACATTGTTATGCACTTGCTAATACATCAGTATCAATGATATGCATGCAGAAAAGTAATAAAAAACTAAATTATGATTAAAGTGGTAGTACAGGTAGTGTCAACACCACAGTGATGCGATTATTAGTGCGTTCAGGACTCAGCTCTCTCACCAGTAATTTTCATATTTTACCTCACAGGTTAGTGGAGAGCCATACGTACCCTAATATGGAGAAGGAATAGAAAATGAAAAGATAGATAATTAAGGCTCCATGCACATCTGGAAATAATAGATTTGATCAAAGATGCCCAAATAAAGGATTCATTCAGTTCAAATTTGAAGTATAAACCTTATTCTTCAGGTCCTGTCTCTTAGGATTCGTTTGCAAGAAAGATGGCTCACACTTAATTTTACAAGCACTAATTAGTACCCCATTTAAACATTTGGAAGCGGCCCAAAGAACTGCATCCACTGTAAACCTCTGAGAATCTGACTACTTTCTTCTGTTAACTGTTCAGGCTTTTATTTAGATGGATTGCATTAAAGATAAATGTAAATACAGTAGCAACAACAAATAATGAATCTATTGTTGACTCTTCTAATCACTGCAACATTGATGCTAGTTTGTGTTTTATTCATTAATCCTCATTTACATATTTCAAATGTCTTTTAATTTGTGTATTTTTTATAATTAGTTATTGCACAAAAAATCATAAATTTACTAAATAAAAAGTAAAACATTGCCAACAAGTCTGTGCTCAGTATACAGGCAAAGGTTACATAAAAGTGATTCTATGTGATTTCCCTCCTCTCATTATAAATGATGATTAAGAATAGTGTCATATCTCTCTTTCTATTGAATCCACCCAAGAAATGTATCTCTTTCCATCATTATCCTGACATGTTTGAATGATTAAATCATTCAGAAACAATTAGGACATTTTAATCAAACGTGTCATTCAAGCAGAAAGGTGGAAGTATAGATCAGTTTCCAGTGTTGTACGTCTGTCAATGAGGTGATCAGCACCGCATTTTCAGCAAGATACAAGATCTCTGTCTGTATATTTGAAAACTGAGACATGTTTAACATGTATGAACATGTGCCAGACGTTTGAAAAATGTGAATAACGCCCATGTTATTATACCTTCTCTGATGAGTAAATGACCTCGAAATGTTCAGCATCATCCAATCTCAATATTCTGTTTTATCCTTCACCCATCAATCGGTAGCCAATCTTCATTAGAAACCACACTTTGCGGCGTAATAAGCCTTTGTAGAAAGTCACGCCAACCCCAACACCCTTAATTTCCTATCTGATGAAATCTCCCAGCTTTGGCAGTTCGTAAGCAAAACTGGAATCAATGACATTGGTTTTATACATTTCAATTTGCCCTACTTTCGGCAAAATAACTCATGAAATAAGATGCTCTGTTAAAGCCAGAAATGAAAAAAAAAACAAAAAAAGGATATAACAGGGAAGGCAGTCATCTTGTATTTAGTTATGTAAATCATAGTGCCTTGGGAGTTTCAGCAAATGGTAATGGTGTATTTCCTCTAGATGTTTCTGAACTTATGCATTACCGATATGCATTCTAAAATGCAGCTCCCTCCACTATAATTTCTGTTTCTCCAAATGCACAATTGGTGTGTCTAACAAGCACAGAAAGACATTAAAAAACGAGCATCTCTGGACCCCAAAAGGTGATTTGTTCTCTGAGCACCTAAAGTCTACAAAAACTAGCCCCTGAAGAGCCCAATTGATATCAAATATTAAACCTTAAACATATTTGTCTAAATTGTGAGTTAGTTTTGCATTATTGTTCACTTTTATTTTATTAAAACGTAAAGTCGGTGGCCAGCCAATCGTAGGGCGCCAGGAGATAGACAACCATTCATGCTTACACTCATACCCAGTGTTAGGAAACGGCAAGCCGTTGAAGGGGCAACCTAGGAACAATTAAGAGTTTTCAACCAGCCTACCCTGCATGATTTTGGGATGTGGGAGGAAACAGGAGAACTTGGATAAAATCTAACATAACATATTAGTATCAATGCTAAATTTCAGTACTTTCTTTGACAAAAATCAACCAATAAATAAAGATTAATTGACTGTGTTACATTGCTTTACATTGGTTCTTTTCTTTGTTGCTGTCAAGAGACATTTTCTCTTTGTTTGTTTCATTAGTCTAAATATAAATATGTACATCGCAATGTCCTTATAGTTCTGTGTTATTTTGTCGCTTGTATGCTCATTAATTGCCAATGACATTTCACTTAATTTCACAAGAGTCTGGAGGTGTGCTGGAGCTTATTCCAGCCAACAAAGGGCAGTAAACCCGGCGTAAGCCCTGAATTGGTTCCCAGCCAATCACAGAACACAAACAACCATTCGCAACCACAGTCATACCCAGTGTTATGAAACGGGAAGCTGTTGAAGGTCCCAGAACAGATTCACAGATGAGAATTAATCGGTATCATAATAATGATTAAAAAAGGTAACAAAGGGAGCACAGCACAAAACGTGAAAAAATACAAACGAAAAAAAGCGCAAAGTGAGTCAGCAACAGAATCAAAGCGGTAGCAAAAAGGCCCAAAAAATTCTGAACCAAACAATGCTATAGTCTATAAAAAAATAGAGCAAAATACACAACGCGGAAACAAAAACAATATACCAATGCTAAGCACAACAGGTGCATTGCCCAGGCCCACCCATCCAGCTAACCCAGGTTCTGGAAAAGACAAAAAAACAACAACAAAAAGCCTGACTTTGACATGACACCTCAAGAGAAGGGTCTTCAAATCAGTCTGCAAGGGTTGCTTTGACTTTTGCTGTTTTTTGTTTTAACCGATTCAGCACAGACAATTTGACCACTCAGGTTTCTGGCAAAACCACCAACACCAGACTGCAATCAACCGATGACACTTGTAAAACACCAGATTGGTGAAAAGGTTACATGTTGTTTGGGTGAAATCCTATATCCGCTGCAGCCCTTGGTGGAATAGTGTGGAGAACTCTCCCTCTGGAATATTTAGAGCAGGGTTTCTAAACTGTTCCCCAGACAGGAGCTGCAATGGGTGTATAATTTCATTCCAAACAAACAATGCGACAGCTTTTCACAAAGTTGTTGTCTTACAAGTGTAATCAGTTTATTGCAGTCAGGTGGTGCTTAATTTAGCAGAAATCCCATTGGTTAATGTGTCTGCATTGGATCGGTTGTAACAAAAAAAAATAGACTTTTAGCAGGGAGACGATTGATTGGTCTTCAAGTAGCCCGACGTGCATGTTTTTGTTGTGTGGGAGGAAAACGTACTACCCGGAGAAACCCTATGCACACATGGAGCCCAGGATTGGACCGTTGATCTGAGGACTGCGAGTCCCAATGAGTTAACCATTCTTCCACTGTGCTACCTGTGCTGTCAATGAGTATCACTTTGAGTATTGTTGCTGAAAACTGCTGTTCAATTATGTTACAGTGCAAACCTTATACTGCGTAAAAAATCAACATCATGTTTAGAACAGACTCTAGTTGTGATTTTTGTTTGCTGTTTGTTTAGACTTCATGATACCACCTGAAGGTCTTCCTGTTGAATGCTTGACTGACTTTGTGATGTCCTCTGTGTTCTTTTTGCAGCTGGGAGGATGTGGCATACTAGGGGTGGGAGTGTGGCTTTCAGTGACCCAGGGCAACTTTGCCACCCTATCGGCATCACTTCCTTCATTATCGGCAGCAAATTTGCTCATCGCCTTGGGAACCATCATCATGGTGATCGGATGCCTTGGCTGTGTGGGGGCCGTCAAAGAAAGCCGCCCTCTTCTGCTTGCAGTGAGTTATTTATTGTCACGGCCCCTGCCATACACTTGACACATTGAAACACTTTGCAAAAAGATGGTGGCCTAATGGCTCACAACAATCCTAATGTTTAACATTTGGTCTCAAGTGGCTGCTCTCTTCATCGCAGCATGTGCAATAGAAAATGACCTTGAGCTCAGATAAGTGTAAACATGTCTTAAATGTGTCTGCAGTCTAATCTAATTTTAGTAGAACGATGCCCCTTACATGATTTCTATTTTCCACTAAACAGCTATGTTAATTTGTAAAATATGTTGGCATTTTGCCCTGCATAAATATTCATGTACAAAAACTGTAATGCTCTTGACCTTCAGATGCTACACAACAAAGATGAGTGCCGCAAAGCCAAGATAGACAGTCACATAAATTTATTTCCTGATGGGCTTGTTTAAGCAACATTTGCAAACATCATTTGAGAGTCCTATGATGTTTATGAGCCTTCAAACCGTAGCCTACTACGGCAGACTTTGGGTGTGTAGCAGGTGGCCACACTGACAAAATACAGCATCAACTCTTCCTCACACTACCATGTTCGCATACACACCACCTGAAATGCCAAGTGTAGAGTACTTTACAATCATATACTTAAAGGAGTGCATTTTAATTGTTTTTAATAAGGATTTTAGTGGCAAAAGAAATCCTTCTTCATTTTTTGAGTAAATTAAACCTTGCAAATGAAATCTACTTAGTATTGGATGTGACCGCCATTTGCCTCGTGCAGTGCAACACATTTCCTTTTTCTAAAACCATTATCAGCCAAAAAAAATCATGTTTGTTGGAGTGGGCACTACTGTAAAGTGTGGACTGCATTTGAATTGAGGTAATTGATATGATATATTCTGAGTAGACTGAATTATAAACTCAGATTGAGTCAACGTACCCAAACACTATATGGGAAAGTTATTAGAAGCTAACGTTCTCCTTTCAAAAAAGTTATATTCATTTGATGACTTAATGGCTCTGACCAAATTACCTAATTATAAAGAATATATTTCCTTCCCTTTTAGCTATCCGCTTTCCTTCTCCTCAAGTGCAACTTCTGCCCTACTGCTCTAATGAAGCTCACTCTTCTAATTTCACAGGTCCGGCAATCAGACTAATTATAGCAATCAGATAACTTCAGCAAAATGTTAAAGTGGCCCTTATTCTAGGCCCCACCACAGCACCGTGTTCAGATAGAGAGTGGCTAGAAGTCCAAAGTTGTTACGAGTGTGTCTGGCAAGTGGACGTCCAATGGAGATTGCCATGCTCAAGGGGAAGCAAAGATGCAGGGTCACCCAGGTTGCCAGTGGCGATTTATTAATGTGCATCAGTTGTCAATATTCAATGACCATACTGACATGGTATCAATGCATTTTTTCCATGTGAAAACAGTACATGACACTTTCCCGACCAATCGCCACATGCAACATAAACAAAGACGTGGCAAAAACTAAAAGGAACTGCAGCTGATAGGTCAGACTGCAAATGGCTCAGGTAACATGAGAAACTAATGGGGTTATCACAAGGATAACATGAGGAACCAAAACCCAGACAACCTCATGTTCTAACTGAAATGTCAATCAATTAGTCCAAACTCGTACGTTTGTTACCCGATAGTTAAAGGGAAAAGAAATGATAAGGAAAAAAATCCTTACTTGCCAAACCGACAATAAGGTCAGTGATAAATGTGTTCTCCTGAGAAATTAGTAAAAGATAAAAGTCAAGGCTGGTTCTTAACAAACCTCCACAGAAACGGGAATGACAAATAGCTTAGCTCGCAGAATTGCAAGTGTTGCCAAAGGAATTACAACATTAAAAGACTGTTTTGAATCTCATCTTTCTTCATAGGGTTACCAGGAACTACGATTTTATGATTTACATTTTACGTTTTATTCTACAGTCTACATTCCTTTGGATAGGTTTAGTTATAGCTATTATTTTTTTTTTCGTTGAAATGAACACAAATGCACTGTTCTTAGAAAACCTTTCCCCTGACCTCCAACAGGATTGATCATTTCACTTACAAGCTGGCCAGCGCAACTCTAGTCTTAGTGTTTGTTTGCAACCAAGATTGTAGTACGACACAACTAAGAATGCTTTCACTGTTGGAATGCAAAAGATCCATCTTTAAGATGCATTGGACAGAGAATCCTCTGCAACCAACAGCATCGCTTGTGGACTCCCCCTTGTTAACCTTCCGTTCAGTTGTAAAATTGGTTGTGTAGGCACTGAAGGTCAAAAGTGGTGTTCTATTTGAAAGGTATAGCTGCATAGTATGTGGGAGATACAGTAGATAGTCTTGCAATCTGCCTCGTCTGTTTTGAGATGGTTTGTCAAGAACCACCTAAACTAAAAATCCCTCCCTCACTCTTTCCATTGGTCTTTTTTGTCCAGAATATCAGTATTTGTTTTCAACAGATGCACAAACATAGCTGAGTCTTTAACCGGGGGATTTAGTATGTTTTAATTTTTCTGCTTGCCACCTGGAATACTCTACCTTCTTTTGATGTTTTTATCCTTACTCTTTATGCTATGCAAGTCAGGCTATATCTTAATTATTACAAACTGCAGTAATTATTTGATGTGCCACCAGTTTACCTAAATAGTGGAGTGAATGTTATTTACAGTTTCCTAAAAGGATCGGGAGAGGACATGAATCTCTTTCCAATTCAAACTACCACTTATTAAGATGACTGAGCACCGTTTACCTTTGGGTCTGACAGTCAATTAACGGCAAATGGTGAAACATCTTTCAGGAAAATGGTGATTCTTCTTTTGGTTATTGTAGACGCTATAGAAGGTACTGTCATACGATTTGATGTTTTCTGTGGTGCAGACAGTTTAATAGGATACTTTACCTTGAGGTTTCTTCTTTTTTTGTTCCCATATGGGCTTGTGTTAGAGTCACATCTTTGAATGTGTATAAAAATAAAACAACCTCGGCAATCAACACTACTTTCCCAAAATAATTTATTTGTGAACTACGCTGTGAAAGGCTGATAGTTACAAAGGAATAGGCATCGAAATAATAAGTAATTATAAAGTTGGTGAGGTTAAGACTAAGCATGATCCATGACATTGCTTCACCGGTGGCCAGACCAATTTCTGTGCTGTCAATATAATGATAGCAGGCAAATTAGGAGTAGGTTTTAATGAGAAGCACAGACTGCCATACTCCTCAAGAAAAGATTCTTCGCTTCTCCATCATATCAGGATAATTAGTAGGGATATGGCTGATGAGAGGCACCAACTGTCAACGCGATGAATCATTTTGAGCTTTAGTGGGAGTAAATCACATTAAAGCTTTCAACATTACCATTGTTGCTCTAAAATTTAGAAAAGCAACGCTTGAGCTTTTCAGCTCAATACCTATGACAATTTAGCATTAATACAAATGAAATCAAAAAGCCATTGTCTGCTCAAGATCACCGTGTCTACTAAATAGGATATGATGGATAACGTCAAGTCCAGACTTGTTTCAAAGGCTTTTATCGTAAAAGAAAATGTTCTACTAAAATCAAACTAGGAAATAGCTTTTATTGTTTTAAGTGTTTCTTTTGGAAATGGCCGGCTGTTTTCAACTGGAAGCCTAGTCTTACCCTCCAGCACAAAAAAGAAAATAAAGAAAATCATCATCATCATCAATTCATTGTGTACATTGTTTGTACAACATTATTTAACAGAATTTATAGCTATTTCCTTATTTGTAATGGCTTGTTTTGTTTAAAACCTAATTTGATTTGCCCTTGGGTTTGTACCGGTGAAACACATTCAATTTTATTGATATCCGTTTATAGCTTTTTTTTGAGCTATGACCTTGTTGCTAAAACATCTTTGGGAGATGTTTTATTGAAACATCAGTTGAATCAAACGGCCCTTTGGTTTCTGATTTATACAAAAGCCCGAAGCAGGTGTATCCAATGCATTAGTAATATTCATACTGTGTCGGGTATCAAAGATATACTCGGTCAAATATACCAATTTTGGCTTTTCCGACTTTAGATAACTCTTATTGATAGCAGTGCCAATCTTTAATCACAGAGCTACAAGCACTGTTTTTTAATCAGCTCTCAAATCATGAAAGAATATCCAGGTTTTTTTTGTAGTTAGAAATGATATTGAGTACCTTCTCACATACAGTCATTTTCAATGTCCTATTGGGTTTCTAATGCCCAAAATGCCCCTCAATCAGCGAGTGTAGTTAGCCCATATTATTATTATGCATATACGAGATGAAGTTCTCATTAATATTTCATATTTCAATAGCTCCACTCTGCTTGGTAGTATAGTGATAGGCATTTATGCTATATAGAGTGCCCATGTACTACAGCACTTTATATACAGTAATTGTCACGATACCCAGAGGATAAGAGTGCACTATTGTAAACTTTAACTGTTTTCATCGATGGCTCCTTCTTCTTTCACAGTCTGGAAATTAGCCAATCAAACGTCTTGGATGCAATAGCAAGGTGGCCGTTGTCTAAACAAAGAAGTACAATATACCATCTATTACCAAAATACTATTAATAATGAATATTGTACAAGAATGAAAAATCTAAGTTAGTGGATGCATGAGTCCATTCACATGAAACAGCAACCTCCTCTCCCCTACTCTTGTTATTCTTATGTATGTCCTTTTTCTGACGCAACCTGTGTCTGGCTTGACCGACATTTGATCTTGCAGGAGAGTACAATAAATATATATCTGGAGCCTCAAAAGCTTGTATACGACTCAGCAATTTAAGTATAAGGTCTCATGAATCAAAATGCTCGGTGTGTGGCTGTAAGCGAGAGCGTATAGTCCAACTTAGGTTATGACACTACATGTGGCAGGTCTAAGACATCTGCACAAGATTGATGTGTTGTGACCCAAACATCAAAATACAACAAAAAATGAATAACAATTTGCCCCAAAATGCACTAGTTGTATTGGCCCGGCGACTGAACGATTAGCGCGTTGGCGTCCTAGTTCTTGGGTCTTGGGTTCAAATCCAGGTCAGTTCTCCTGTGTGGAGTTTGCATTGTTCTTCCTAGGGATGCGTGGGTTTTCTCCGGGTATAATTGTGTGTGAATGGCTGTCCGTCTCCTCGTACCCTGCAATAGTCTGGCCACCAATTCAGCGTGTCCCCCGCTTCCAACCTGAAATCATTTGTGATAGGCTTCAGCAACCCCCATGACCCTAATGAGGATAAGCGGTTCAGTAAATGAATGAATGTACTAGTTGTTTCTTTTAAGTTTTATTGCTTGCTTTGAGTAATTCACTAATCTATGCTTAATTTTTTTAAGTTCGGACAACATTGTTGGGTCAAGTAGGTTAACTATTCTTTTTTTATCCTGCATATCATGGAGAAATGCATTTTCTGTTTGACATTTATTCAGATTCCCTAATTGAAACAACTTTCCAAAGGAATTCCCATTGGCATAGTTTTCAGAAATTATTATTCATTTCACCATTGTTCTTTCCTTTCTACTGAGATCATAAATGGATTTTGGTCATTTTAAGTTAATTTGAGCTGTCCAAATCAGTATGATGAAAGTAACCAGCAGTGTTCTGTTCCTTGAGGCTGAACCTGTAATTTAATAGCATTCTTGTGATATATACAGCAATAACAGCAGGATACATTACGCCTGGTATTAAATGATCCCACTTAGCTTGTGTAGCACCCTAGATCTAAAGAGGATGAGTTACGATTCTTATAAAAATCAAATTAATGGGTGAAATACTTGTGAAATCGCAGGGGAGAAAGATGTTTGTTTTCCTTAAAGGTAAAAAGAGACAGACAGGGTGAAATGATTTCTTTCTGTGTAATTGCTGCTTTCATCCAAACCAATTATAAAAAGATGAGAGGAGATTACAATTTATGTTCCATGTTTGGAAAAAAACAACAACACTGTGTCCTCTCTCACAGTGATGATCCAATTATTTTCTTGAAGGATCAATACAATTTGGTCCATCCAAATATTTCGCAAGATTGAATTCACGATTGACCCAATTTTACTGAATCACTGGAGAGAAAATTCTCTTCTATAAACACGTTTGAATCCAAAAAGTTTACGTAATTTCCAAAGTATATATCAATATATGAAAATGCCAAATCAAACGTTACAAAAAGTCTGAATTGTCCAGACACATTTTGGCATGCAATCAGTGAATTTTGTGCAAAATCAGTTATTCACTCATTAAAAACTGATGCCATTTGTGCATGGCTGTCTTGTTATGTTGGGATTTTGTTGGAGATATGTCTTTTTTTGTGTGTGCTGTCTGGGTGTGTATTTGTTTTGCGTTTATTTTGATTAGGTTTTTTGTGTGTAAATAAGGTGAGAGCTTGGTGACGTCTAGTGTGGGAGTATCGCTAACCCTTTACCTTGTGTGTCCCGTGCGAGTAAGTCATGGGGTTATTAAAAACCTACGTTTTTGCACCAGCATTTTTCGCCGCTTTTTTCCCGCATTCTGAGCTCAACTTTGCCGTTAACGACACCCTTAAACATGACAATGGCCAACTCTTTTCACATCACTAAATATTAAACCGTAACATACAGTTGTCATTGCTATAAAAATCAACTGACTGCACTCTACCACTATTGTTAGAATTGCCAAAATGGAATAAAATTCATTGAAGTCTGTTGAGATTCATTATTTCAGCAAAAAAATCAACATTGGAATACAAAAGAAATCAATTGACTTGAGAATGTATTAAATCAAAGCTTGTCTAGGTATTTTTTGTCATTTCCACTAGGAGTGGGTGAGAAACAAAAAGAATACTTTGTGCTGTCACTTTGTGATAGGATACAACACCAGTAAGGGAAACTGTTTTGCACACACCACTAACCCAACATCAGATGTAAATGGGGTTTCAGTGTCTTGAATATAGTGCGTTTTAATGTTTTGAAAACATTTTACCCTTTCATTCACAAATTGTCACAATTTTTTTAGCCTTACAGGTCACTAATTTCAGTCATTGGATGCCTTCGATGGAGCTAGGCATCCAGTCCATGGATTAAATGGATTGGATTAAGTAGTTCACTCGCTTGACTTTGATGTGGGCAAGCGTGTGATCGATTCCCGCTTGGTAGCGATATGTATATGAGTGCGAATAGCTGGCCTGTCACTATGTTTCCCCTACGGCTGGCTGGCGACTAGGCTAGGGTATGGTCTGCCTTTTGCCCAAATGTATCTGAGATAGGCTCCAGCAATCCTCAGAACCCTTACGAGGATGCATGGTATGGAAAAGGAATGAATGAATTTACTTCATTAAATCATAAAAATGTACTTCATTCTAGTCCAATCTTTTGTGCTGTAGTATACGTATGTTGCTTCATGATCCTGATGGTGGATTGGTGAGCGACTGCTGAGGCTTGAAAACGTTTTTTGACAGTTGGCAAGCTGCAAATTTCCTCACGGAATACTCTAACTTGATAGTCATGAGATGTCATTATTTTTCCATAGTTTAAACATCAAACGCCTTTAGTCCAACCTTTAATATCATCATAATATATTTCCAATAACCTTATCCATCTACTAGCTGTACACTTAAATAGATAAAGCTCTTTGCTCCCACAGATTCTTCAATGACAATGAGCGACCCATCCGTCACATTGATAATCCGATAAACACGTCTTTTTGTGACCGTCTAGAATTTTTTAGCATTTTGGAAATGTTTAACCCCTCTGGCGTAGTTTATAAGATCGTGTTGAGTAAGTGTTTGATGGATGGGTTCGAAAATGTTTCAAGCAGCCGCATGGGCCCACGAGAAGAAGATGTATCACCCATCGAGCAACTCATCTTGGCGTAAATATGGAGGAATGCTCTAGATATGCACGAGAGGAGAATAACTTCAAGATATTCCAATGAGGATGAGCAAAAGAAAAAAAATCTGAATTTTAAGGCTGTACTATTTGTTGCCTACTACCTGACACCTGTCCTGTTTTCTTTTGGGGTTCAAGACGCCATTACGCGCAACTGTTTTTCTTTCTGATAAATTGGTTCAACCTTCAAACACAAATCCGTTTTTCTGTTCTTGTTTTTAATTCTTCTCTTTATGTTTTCACAGTTTTTTATCCTTCTTCTGCTCATCTTCTTCTTGGAGATCCTATCCATCATGTTGTTCTTCATTTACCAAGACAAGGTAATAAATATATTTAGATATGCTATATTTCACATTTTTAAATGATATTAAGTGGGAACAAAGTTACAGAACATCACTTGTTCTTATTTTAAAGGAAATCCCATGTTTTTTTCTAACATAGTAGGTAACATAAGGATATATTTAGCCAATGTTTGTAGTTTTAACACTGCGAGTGACTCAGAAAATAAGGCTCAGCAACACCATAGCAAAATGTAGACTTTTTGAGGCATCATTATCCGGGTAAGTGTACTGCTAGTTTGCGTTTAATTTGTAATTGACAGACTGGAAACTGAAATGTGCTGCTGTGGCAGAATTTTAGCAAGGAAAAATATCTTTTCACGTGTCATTGCCACCGTCACACCTGCGTCTTCTGCTCTATTATGCACCATCTTGGAAATCCAATTGACAGTCAGATTACCAGATGCTGCGGCAATGTCAATCCACGCAAGATGTCTAGCTTCTACGTATGTCACTCGCGTCTGTCTTGAATAATGTCAGGAGGTTCAGTGCCAAAAGATAATTATGTTTACATGATTTTGTGATCTTGAATAGATTGAGCCACAGACTGAGGACATGTCACAAGCAGAAATATCTTGATAAAAATGACGCTGATTTCAACTTTTCACAAAGCTGCAGTTTCCATATCAA
This sequence comes from Stigmatopora nigra, assembly GCF_051989575.1. Lineage (NCBI taxonomy): Eukaryota > Metazoa > Chordata > Actinopteri > Syngnathiformes > Syngnathidae > Stigmatopora > Stigmatopora nigra. The sequence continues at coordinate 13,932,323 of NC_135510.1, read as the reverse complement.
TGCTTTTTCTTTGTTTGGGTATTTTACTCAATAATTATAAAATTCTAATGAGTTTGGCAGAGTAATTTGGTCATAGATCTCCAGCAACTTATTTTACTCTATTGGATATTACAATGAAATATTGAAGATATTGTGATTCAGGCCAAATTCCTGAAATTATGTACAGTTGTCTTTAACAGTCGCATTGATAAACTAGCAAATAATTTGGGTAATGTTATGCTCTTTAAAAAAAAGTAAAGGCGATTGCACATTAAACTCTGCCTCTGCTGTAATTACCTGAGAGCACCGGTAGTTACTATGTGCATGGGCTGGTGGTTGTCCTCTGGAGGCAAATAATGACCACCGCTGCGGCACTGCTTTTGAATTATGGGGGCTGTTCATAAATCACGAACAATTCGAAACCACTAGTGTTGCATCATTTATGTGCTGAGGCAAAACATATTGTCTCCAAAGACAAAAGCCTAGGCTCAGCTTGTGTGAAATGTCTTTACATATTTAGGTAAATAACAATAAAGTGTTTATCTTTGATAGGTCTGTTCTCTTCTACAACAGACCCGATTTCTCAAAGAGAGCGTGACATATTTTTTGTTTTATCTTTTCCTATTATATTGGGAATTTCTGAGGACTCGTTTTCAATGGCAAATGTATTCCCCAGATTCTTTAATTCAGTCATTATAATAACAAAAAAGGAGCCCTTCTGATGACGATCCTGCATTTTCACAGAATCTACCAACATTTATCATAAAAAATAAGGGTTTCTAACTTACGGCTCATGGGCCAACTTCGGCCTGCTACCCAGTTTTTATGGCCCCGCAGCCAATGATGAAAATTTGATTGATTATGGCGCGCACAAGTAGCTTAAATTCAGCCTATATTCGGTACCACCTCTCAGTTTTAACACGACATAGCGCTTTTCACTTCAACAGGGCATCTCCATTAGTTTAGGGGTCAAATACTGGCAAATTGTTCTAACAAATTTAGAAAATGTTGTAAAATTTCAGGATTATTTCTTACATAAATTGTCTTTGTTCTAAAAGTTTGTTTAGCAATTGTAAAAATTAATTTGGATATTTTGGAATATGCTTATACCTCTGTTGCTTGTAGCCTCTTAACCCAGGCAAGGGTGGGCAGACCGGTCCTTGAGGGCCGCTGTGGTAGCAAGTTTTTGTTCCAACTGATCCAGCACAGACACTTTGACCAATAAGATTTCTTCAGAAAAAAAGAAGCACCTGACTGCAATCCACTGATTGCACTTGTAAAACACCAAATTGGTGAAAAGGTGTCCTCTTTATGGGTTGCAATGAAAACCCGCACCCACTGCGGCCCTATGTGGAATAGTTTGCCTACCCCTGCTCTAACCCGTTCTCGTCCATTTTTACAACTGATTTTATTCAACCAGTTTGCAATCTTTAACTTATACTTACTACGTTGAACCTTTTTAAGGATATGCAGCAGTTTTAGCTCAAGTGCATTTTAAGTCACAATTACTGTGTGAGACTTTATGTATATAAATTATATACATTTGTGATTAAATTTGGCTTGCAATAGATGAAGTACAATATATTGAAGCAATACTTGCCAAAGCTGCAATCATAATAACTGACCATTAATAGGACATCTTTACACTTGACATTATGCATTAGAATACAGAGTTACAATCCATATATTTTTCATTATATAACCTCGATTTTATCAGATCACCTCATTGACTTTAGTGCCCTAATCCTAATGTAGTCTGTGATTAAATTCCCTTCATGCTCTCTCAACACCGTAACTCTTGATGAGCAGTTCACCATTGGAATTTATCCATGTTATGTACTTAGGTGTACAGATGCTGGTACCTCAAATAAGAGCAATACAGCAATGGTGCATGTTGATGAAGTCCATTTCAGGAATCACACTCGGTGGCCCCCTTTACTACGCCTGCTTTAGAACTGATAAAAGGCTCCATGACACAGCTGGAAGCAGCATCAAACGGCTTCTAGATCTTCCTCACAACCATTTGTTTCACTCCGCTGGCTCCTAAGGGTGATGGAAAGTCTTTTGAGGTTGCCATCAATGGTTGCAGTGTGACTCAGTAATGTCAAAGCTAATAGAAGGCTGACTCAGTGGTATGCGATTGAAAGTGGATTGATGTGTGTTTTATACAATATTAGTGGGTTTACTCTTCAAATACAATTTATCCCACTAAATTAGATATGCACTTGCCTCTTAAATTAACGGTCACATCCACAAATGGGGAACTTAATTTTGATGATGAATGGACACCATTAATACAATCAATTTAGAGCTGGAAAGGCAAGAAGAGCAAAATAGGATCTTATCTACCAAAATGTCCCACCAAAATAATTGTAACAGTTTTTTGGATATATATATATATATATATATATATATATATATATATATATATATATATATATATATATATATATATATATATATATATATATATATATATATATATATATATATATATATATATATATATATATATATATATATATATATTTATATATATTTATATATGTATGGATCAATATTACATCTAGTATTTTCATTAATTTATTTTCAACACGGCTTATTCTTGTCAGTATTGTGTTGTACTGGAGCCTATCCCAGCTGACTTCCGGCAAAAGGCAGACTACACCCTATCTTACTAGTACCAGTGAGTCGCAAGGCACCCATAGAGACAGACAACCATTTGCACTCAGACCACATAACCACGAGTGGGAATTGATTCCTTTCTGTCCGCATCGAAGTAAGGTGAAAGAAACCACTGAACCATCACTTGGCCTCAGCTAGTATTTTCTCCATTAATTATTGCCAACTGGTATGAAAAAAATGATATTTGCTGTCAAATATTTTTTTTTCAAGTTTAATCAATTTATGGACAAATTCAAGTGAATAATGTTAACTATTGATAATTGATCATATTGTTTTTAATGAATAGTTAACCCCCATCAAGACATTGAAATAACAAAAAGCTCATTGTTTCTCCAATCTTATCTTACCAACATATGCAGGTTTATTCCAGTGAGAAGCCAGCAGTCAATCGTCAGGATGACATACTGACTGACACTGGCAACCGTTTACACGCACAGGACAGACTATTTAGCGGCTCCAATTAACCTTACTTTGATGCTATTTGTCTGTAGGAGGAAGCTGTCACCCACAGACAACTGGCAGAGCAAAAAAAATCAATAAAATATATATTTTTTAAAAAGCATATATAAACCCATCCAAAACTGAATACTGAAAAAATCCTTTCTTTATTATTAATACATTTTTAACCTTGACAGTCAAAGGAATTAGTTTAGTGAATATACAATCCAATGCAATTTTTTTTATGAAAGTGGGACTTGGCTGCTGGCAAAGCACTATGAGTTTTTTTTAAATGGAAAGCAATTCAAACTACTAACACCAAATATATTGATCCTCCCTTTGTGTGTCTGCGTCATAGCTCAGAGATTTACCCTAAAGTGGTGATCAGATCATTATTTAACAATATTGATAGATGGAATAGACTTCCTGTATATACAGGCTAATAAACTAAAGTTAAAACACTGTATTTCCTCCAATATGGCATCGAGATGATGGAGACAGTACCCCAGAGAATCTGATTTAAGAGAGTCTCCGTCATCCCGTTGCTGGCACAGTTTGCGTCCTAACCTCCCCATGACATTGGCTGTGAGGTCACTGCTGCATGAGCTCTTTCCGATGACCACGCCTCTACCAGGATGTGTCATAGTGAGGCTCTAGTGTTTGATTTGCTGTCTGTGTGCTTTAGGACAATTCAAGGTGAGGTAATGCTGCAGTAAAAAGTGAATGGTCAAGAGTTATTACATTGTAGGTTTGAGTGCATGTAACCTTAGTTTGACTCTTCAGGGATTCTTATTGTACATATGTTTCTATGTTTCTTGTGAATGAGATATGGTTTAAAATTTGTTATGTTCAATTTTGGCATACCACACTTTGTTACAATTGTAAAATTCTGTGAACAAAGTTCTCATCCTCCCACAGCAAGGCAGTCAGCCAGGAAAATGTTGAGTGCCTCAACAATGAAGCCCTGCACCTCTAAGTGCACACATACTGTTTATGCATATCCTGGGAATGCCTCATTAAATCAGATATTGAGAAATTATCGGTATAACCCGTCATTCATTGTAACTGTGTGATACTGTTAGACTGCAAGTAGAGGAATTTGATGCTGCCATTGTCATCGGCAAGGCAACTTGATTTTAACAAAACTACATACCCCAAACGCAGTATGCACATTTGTTTGAATAAGACGAAAAGTCATGGAAATATTAGTCTTGAAAAACAACCAGGTGGACAAAACCATAGATGTTTCGAACCGTGCAAGGATAACAAGTATGCAAAAACATTTTCTATTAAGGCAGGTGCATAAGTGTTGAGAAAAGCTGTTTTATTAACTGCCTCGGCTTCTTACCGGTTTAGGTATACATACCATAAGTGTAACCGGCTTTCCATCTTGCCGCTCTATGACATCCTCTTTTGTTTTTTTAAAATCAGAGAGAGACCATGAAAAGAAGTCGGCCTCTTTTAAAGTTTTTTTCTGCGTCAATATCATCGTAGCTGTCTTATGGCTGTATTGCCTTGCAATATCAGTCTTCTGTTTTTCTTTGATGGATAACAGATCACTTCTTCATTTCATTTGCACTAGTAATTTCAAGTAAAGAACAAAGTTGCTTTACCCTATTGCTTAACCCCATTAAAAAACCCTATTAGACCTCTGTGAGGACAAATGGCAATCAAAAGAGAGTTGTTTTGAGACAGCCAATGGGATGACAGTGGAATGTAGGGAGATTGTCAAGCAGAACGCAATGCTTCTGGGCCAATTTCAAAATGAAATAACACATTTACAGTTCAAGATCCTGACCAATAGGGCATTCTCACTTTTAAATATGATTTAATTCCTAGTGTTTACCACTCACTGTGTGTCTTTGGAAAATGAAACCATTGCTGTTTTCCGAATGTCCGTTTCTTCTTTGTTGATGAAATGCACAGTAGATTCATTGAAGCTGTAATGGGGTGCTACATGGGCATAATTATTTTCTGCCTTCAGCACATCTAGACACTTGCCTTTTTTGGTCACTGTCATCATCTTTCTTCTTTCTCTCGAGGACCGAAGTTGGCCACTCCTGCCTTAAATGGCCCTGGAGGCATTTTCAATGGGGATTCAAAATCCAAACAAAGCTAGAATAGGCTGGCCGTAGGCTTCCTCGATGAAATGATTGGCGAAATGCGAAAGCCAATCCGAACAAAACAGGAAAAGGCAAGACGTCGTCTTTCTCCGCCTTTTACATTATTCGCTGCGTCAATCTCCTTTTATGGTGAAATTCCACTTCTTCTTTGAAACCACAACAGTAATGACAGTAATTGAATTTCGACATATCTAGTCAAAAAATATCTGCTAGTGGAACGACAAGCTGATTGATGGTTTTCTTACATGCTCTCCATACTGTAGGATGAAGAATAATTTGGTGAGGCCAATATTGATTTAAAAAAAAAAGGACAATTATTTATTAGTGGACAGTGTGCTCGTACTCTACCCATCACATCTGTAAAGCTTCAAACAGGCCACCCGGGAGATTTGCCAAGTTCCACTTCAGGTGTGATAGCTCTCATCTTTCCACACCATTAATGTTACAACAACAGACGTCAGACCAGTGGGGCTCGTAAAAATATCACGTGTCTGCACCTCTGCCGAAATATTTTTCATATTGAGTCATTTTCGTTTCGATCTATCTATCTATCTATCTATCTATCTATATATATATATATATATATATATATATATATATATATATATATATATATATATATATATATATATATATATATATATATATATATATATATATATATATATATATATATATATATATATATATATATATATATATATATATATATATATATATATATATATATATATATATTTGTTTTTTTTTCATTTATTTATTTTTTTTATTATGGAATGTGCCTTGCTAACTATTTGTTGAACATTTAGACCTCATGCTTACAAAAATATTCATCTTCTGTCAGGTTTTATTATTTTATTATTAATTATTTCAAAATAAATCAACAAAACAACTCACCAATTGTTTTTCATGTTTCTTGACAAGGCCAGTGGTGCAAAAGAAATTGTGGTTTAGCCACCCAACAAAAAGAAAAGACAAGAAGACCTAATTTGTGGACTACACTAAATGGACTCTGTGGGGATTCAGTATAACGTTGGCCTCTGAACACAGCCTCGAAGGATTAAGTCCTTAATTGGGTCACAGCTCCTTGTTCATGTGACTGTTCGTCCAATCAGTCACCACTCCTTTTCTAAATTTGGGGAGCAAATTGTAATGTCATGTTTGTCATGGTTCTCAAAATAACACGTCGCCTTAAAAACATCAGAACTTAGATGCATGTTCACTGATTAATGTGCTTCATTACAAACACCTTTGAGGGAACCATGTGGGAAAAGCGATAAAGTAACAGATGGGGATAAACTGACAAATATGCTGCTTTCTTACTGTCTGATTCTGATGCATGGATTTAATTATAAGGTGTCGTGGGGTTGAAGGCATGTCCTTGAAATCCAAAAAGGTTTTGAGGCAAAGGATGAAAAAGTACTTTCTACTTTGTGCTGCCAAATATTAGCCACAGGTGAACATCTGTGATATTACAAGATGGTTTAGGGATTGTCTGGGCTGCTGTGACAATAACAGCAGGGAACTAATCCTGACTTTGACTTTGTCCGTCATTTTTATTTCATTCATTCATCTTCCATACCAATTATCCTCGCAAGTGTCGTCGTGGGGGATGCTGAAGCCCATCCCAGCCAACCACTGCAACAGGTGGAAGACACTCTGAATTGGTTTACAACCAATTGCAGGGCACAATGAAATTGACAACTACTACTCTCGCTCATAATGACAGCTCCCCCGAGTGGGAATTGAACCCAAATTGCCCGCAACAAAGACAGGCGGAAGAACCACTGCCACATCAGGTGGCCCATTTTAATTTCACTTTTACTTATTTTGATTGAATTAAAAGCAGGCAGTTTCTAAAGGTTTGGGTGAATAAGGTATATCTAAACTTTTTTAGTACCCTTGTAAATAGCCTCTGGGTCAACTTGGACTGGGCAAAGTTTTACTTTCGAACCCATAAAGTGCGTAATATATGAAGTTAAACTATCTACTGTCACCTGAACTATTTTCATTGACATATTAAAATGTCCAACTTTTATATATACGTGTGTATATATATATATATATATATATATATATATATATATATATATATATATATATATATATATATATATATATATATATATATATATATATATATATATATATATATATATATATATATATATATATATATATATATATATATATATATATATATATATATATATATATATATATATATATATATATATATATATATAAATTTATATATGTATATAAAGGAAATGTACTATCTTATGAGTACCATTCATTACACAATTTGGTAGTAGGGACATTACTTCCGTAATTTACCGCATTATAGATAAATGGTGTCTAAAACATGCCTCATAGGCTTGACTGTCTTGATTTTACTGCTTTATGAGTCTCTTCCTTACAACATCGATTGTCTTCCCTAACTGCCTGCAATTGTCAACATGACTTGATTAGCAACAGAGGATGGAATGCCTTGGCGTTGTAATTCATTTGTTGTAGCTAATTAGTGAAATTAATTACTTAAAGGGAAATAAAGCCCGTAATAGACATTCATGTGTGTTATTTGGTATTCCGGGACAGAATTAGAAGTCAAGTCTTTTATTTTAGTCACGGGTCATTAGTTGCAGGGCTCTGCAGACTTGAAATCCTGCTTTCAAAAAAAAAAAAAGGTTAGTTCCTTAGTCTGGTGAATCTGTAGAAGTTCACAAGTATTGAATGATCTATCCTGAGGCAGAAAAAGACACTGCCATAGAGGCTTCCCCTTATTTGAAATGTACGGCAACACTCCCAGTGATTTAAACCCGTAACACAGGCCAGTGGAAAAATGCGCTGCAGTCAAATGAAATGCCCTTGAAAAGTTTGACTTTGACTGCAAATGGTCTTGGAGTCAGCGGAACGTAATCTGGGATGTAGTTCTCTTGAAGAAACGCTATAATTCAAGTATTCAGAGGCTTTAAGACCTTAGCCATGCTCACATGTGAGGACAGAAGGTAAGACTCAGAAACAAACAGAGGCAACGACAAGATCGCGTGATCATAGACTGGCTTAATTTCTTACTTAGTAATGACCTCCAGACCATGAATCAATCATGTCCAAATCTTTCTCCATCCATTCTAAAATGTAACCTGGTGGTATTTATTTAATGTTCCCTAGTATATAATAGAGAAGTATTGTATAAATTATCACTCGTTTCGTGGATGTCTTTATCCCGTTTCTCTCTTCTGTCCGTATGCTCCATTTGTAGCAGGTAATGGATCTCCAGCCTTTTCAGAGAGCTTGTAAATTGAGGCATTTTTCTTGCCATTATGTACTCTCCTTTAATGTGGGGGATTATATTCTTTTCCTTTGGCTGTCTCCCATTCTTGCTGTATTATCAAATAGGAAAAGTGGCTTTTATCCAAACAAAACATCCCAAACTCTTACAATGACCTTGATTTACGTATATTTTCACTCAATTATCCAGTCAAGACTGTGAGTTAAGATCATTTCAATGTAAATGTACTGCTTCAATGACATTTAAAAGATGGTTGTTTGCATTCTTAACGCAGTCGTTACATTTACAGTTTCTCTTTAAATGGGAAAACATGGCTTTTTTATTGTTGTCTTGTCATGTGTTGTTATAAAATAACACTTTATTTGCTGCAGGGAAAAAAGTTCTGTCAGTATCTCATTTACAGAATTGTTTTGGAGTTGCTATGAGCCCATTGCATGTGTTTGATTGTACTTATGCTTCAGCAATTTGATGAAGTGAGAGTTGTAGAATTGTCTTCCAAGTGTTTGTGTATACTTCTGTGCCACCGTAGACATCCTCACTTCATCTTTCTGCATAATAAATGCTTTCATTTTGCCTCATCCCCTTTAACTGTAAGTTGCTCACTGCGCCAACTTTCTATCCTAACTATCATTTTCTTCAAGTCCCGTCTTTGTGACTCTTATCTTAGCTTGTAGTCTTACCATGTGAATAATTGATGCGCCATCTTGGACTCGTCTGGTTTAGTTAAAAGGCATATGAAGTCTCGGGGACAACGTCAATATGGAGCTAAAAGTAAAACTGTGGCTTTTGCTTGCGTGCCTGACTTTCGTAGGAGTCACTCTTTAATGACCCATTTACTCTCGTTTTTCTTGTCCCTTGCTTAACTTGATAGAACTTGAAGCTTTTCCAGTCTGCCTGAATCTCATGTAACAGCTGCCCGTGCCAGATTCTTGCATCAGTGCAAAGACGGCTCACATGCTGCTGTTGTGATGTCAGGAAGCAACGTTTAGATGGCCTCTATTTAGAATCCAGAACAACTGCTCTTGATGATTGCAACACATTACATTTTGCTTCATCTTTTCATTCAGGATTCTCTTTCAACTCCATCTTTCTGAGCCTGTAAGCCAAATAATGTTTTATTAATGATTCATGCACAATAGCATTTTTTTTTTTGCATTTCTAATATAATCTTGTATTGTATTACACACAATACACTTGTATTTTGTTGAGCACACGGTCAATATCATTCACAGGCATTCACTTGTTTTTTTTCTTTATTATTATTCTTAATTTAGGCAACCTCACCCGCATTTGAATAATTTCAATCATGGGCAGAAAATGAGTCATAACAGTCATGGCGGATGGGCTCCACCTGCGGCATCCAATGAACGTCTCCAGGTCTTTATGATATTGAGTAGCCTGACGAAATACTTTAAAATCGCTCCACTTTTGAAGTTGTTCTGCTAGGTGTGAAGGTTTAAAAAAAAAAAAGAAAGAAAAAAACAATATGACCCAGATTCCTGTGTGCGTGTATGTCGAAATTACATTCATCACGTCCGCTTTTATTGATTTGTGTCTGCTGGACGTGAAAACCGGTAGACAAACAAAATATGATCAGAACCTTCAAAGTAAGAAGTGAGGTTGCATATGTTTACAAAATATTTCATTTTTAATAACTGTGCATGAATGAAGAAGTCTAATAAACCTTGTTGTTCTACGAGAAAAAAAATGTGCATGCTAAACTCTCCAAAAAATATTACCATTTTGTTGCGCTAATCGGATTTTCTTAAATATCTGTGGAATTATAGGAGATTAAGAAACTAGTGAATATTTTTAATGTCTCAAAACACATTGAGTCCCAAAAGAGCTCAGGTGAATGTTATTGTTTTTCTTCTTTGCGTCAGAATGAAGGGTACGATAAAAATTAATCAACGGATCCCTAACCCTGAAAAACAACCAATGGGAGAGTCTTACTGAGGTCAAATTTTGTTTTGATAACAAAACACAGCCCCAGTATGTGGTTATAAGGCTGAGTACCTGGAGGGCTATCATGGGATTAAAAAATAAATTAACAAAACATCATGAAGAACAAATATCTGTGTTTAGTCAATTCTGAATCTCCAAAGGTTATAGATACTCCCTTCTCAATTACTTTTTATGTGCAGTTTATCTCTGGTAGTAAATGTTGTTGTCAGAGAAAACATGCATATTAGCATTATATATGAATATATATAGACATATTTAATATTATTATATTTATTCATATATTTTTCTGAAACTATTTATGACATATTTCATCTATATGAAACCAATTAAATGTATTTTAATAGAGCTACCGTATTTTCACGACTATAAGGTGCACTTAAAAGTCTTACATTTTCTCCAAAATAGACAGTGCGCCTTATAATCCAGTGCGCCTTATATATGGAAAAAATAGAAAACCAAAAATGAAAAACCACCACTGTTGGACATTAAAAAAACAAACGCCTGAACTGAAACAATACTATTAAATATTCAGATGTCATCTTAGTTTACAACCTCTTCCATCAAATAGCTCAAAACATCAACAATGGCTGGCTTTAGAGGTGACTGTGTAGTGAGTGCTTCATACCTGGAAGTCAATAGCAATTACAGTATTTTCAGGAATATAAGGCGCACTTAAAAGTCTTACATTTCTCCAAAATAGACATTGCACCTTATAATACAGTGCGCCTTATAATACAGTGCGCCTTATATATGGAAAAATGTCATTCATTGGGGGTGGTGCGCCTTATAATGCGGTGCGCCTTATAGTCGTGAAAATACGGTAAGTGGTCATGTACGCAAAATTAATGGGATGTGTGTCCTTCACCTCTTCCAGTTATAATTGAATGGCCATCAAATACCTTCCCCACCCCTGACATGTAAATTTGAAATTGATGGACAAAATATAATAATACCTTAGTTTCTTATGTGCAGCTCCAGCCATGTGTTTTCTTTGTCAATCATCTTTCATTCTGAAACTTCCAGTGTCATTTTACTAATACTGTTTCAAGTCACCCCTCTCCTATGTAATAACACTTTGTCAGGTAAATACCTCGGGCATAGGTTGTTACTATGGTAACAAAAAATGTTCAACTGTATTAAAAACTTGACTAAGGGTCATATCTGTCAGATAAACAATTATTAATCATTTCTGGCAAACACATTTCTGAAGGTCATTTTTTAAAGCATTTCTATTGCAGCATTTATTGTTTAAATGTTATTCTCAGAAAGTGGTGCGTATTATATGTGATTTTAAATTGATTTTTACAAAAGGGGTGAAAAAATGCTCATGTTGAAATGGAGTTGATGCACCACTTTGCAACTATTATTACAGAATCTCTTACCAAATTATCGTGTGTATTTAGGAAAAGTCAAATTGATGAACATTTCCTTTTTTTCCCTCCAGATTGACCACCATGCTCAGAGAGATTTAAAGAAGGGACTTCAGCTTTTTGGCACAGAGGGCAACGTGGGTCTGACCAATGCCTGGATGATTGTTCAAACTGATGTAAGATACGTTTACCTTGGCTTCCTACTTTAATATAATCATTTTTTAATAATGATATGTACACCCCCCACCACGACCCAACAAAAAAATCATTAAAAAAAACACAAACACATCAAATTTTGCATTTCTCAACTTTAAAAGGCTATATTGTAAAAAAAAAACCCTACAAAAGCTTGACAGATAAATGGTTTATCCTCTCACAGAGGTAATCTTTGTTCCCAGTTTTGACTTTGATGTGCTTTTACCATATGGTTTAAAATTTGAAAGGCAAAAAAATATCCTTTTTTTTGGATTTTTGAGTAGTATGACGGTGGAAGGGATGGTGCATGTAACTGATATTAATCCTGGCAAATACCTTTGCGAGACATCAACAGACAAATGGTAGTATTTGGCCTCTTTTTTTTGGGTTTATTTTTCGCATATGCATTTGAACATTATTCACAACAGTTTTGTTCTATTAGTACATGATGACAGGTCAGGCCTTTGTATGTGTCTGGGCTAAGCTACACAGCATTAACTTGCTTGTGTATGATCAAAGGCATGCACAATGACAGCAGTAAATAATATATGCAATAATGTGTGCCAGCCTGTGTGGGCGTTAATGTGCTGCTTTTGCTGGGTGATGGGCGCAGTATGACATCGTACATCTTCAAACATGAATGCGCTTCACATATACGCTGATGTTGTGCTATATACTATATGTGTTTATGAGTTTGTATGTACTGTAAATAAAGAAGCACCATAAAGCTTGAAGTCGAGCTGAGTTAATGCCCATTTAAAAGGCAGCCTTTGTTCTGTCACAGCTTTCCCCTCCATGCCGCCTTCATACATGCTGAGTCAGTGAATAGATAGTGAGGAAGATGTCCCTGGAGTAGAGTTCACCCTGAATACTATCAACTTGCTGAATTGTTAAACATCTCCATACACAAAATGAGAAATCATCACCTATATGTTTATAGACTCATTATTGTCAACCACACTTATTTTTGCAGAGTTCAGAGCGATGTTCAAATCACCTTCCGAAAAATCACATAATGCAATTTGTTGCATCTTGTTAATTCGTTAAACCAATCCAAATCGAGAAAACTAAACATTTTTTTAATTATCATCTCTTTGGCACTATTGGCAGACGTCCAATCCATTTTTTTTTCTGAGAGGGCTCGCTGCCAACCCCTCCAGTTAAATAATGGAGAGGAACTCTTTAAGTGACTACTAGCTTCATCGACTGTTAAAGCGGATAAGTGCAACCAAATGTAAGCTGAATTTAAGCTTCCTGTGTGGGCCATAATCAATAATATTGTCATCATTTTCTGCAGGCCTACAAAACACACTTTCTAATATTGGAAAATGTGATGTCACATGAAATGGAGAGAGAAGAGTTAGGATGATACATCAAATGGGTGACAAAAATCAGCTTTCAAGCAGATGAAATGTAGTTGCCAGAAAAGTGGCTCATTTTTACACAGGGTTGGCAAATTTGCAGATCTGAGTTCTGTGACAATGACAAAACACTGTCTTATCTGCAGTTTCGCTGCTGCGGAGTGACCAACCACACGGACTGGTTTGAAGTCTACAATACTTCCCGTGTGCCAGACTCCTGCTGCCTGGAGTACAGTGACAATTGCGGCCTGGACAACCCGGGAACATGGTGGACTGCGGTAAGCCATGGTGTGACAATCCAACTGGATACAATACAACTTGTTCATCTCTCTTATTTCATCTGAGTTTGATCTCGAACCACGGAAAACTTTATACCCATTGGAACACCATATTACATAAAGCTGTCTTACTGTAGAAAGCAGTAAATTGCAATTTTAATTTTAAAATAGCCATTTTCTGAACCGCTTTATTCTCATTAGGGTCGCAGGGTTTACAAATCCTACAAAGACAAGCAAAGTTCAGTGGTGTAAATATTCAAGTTGAGCTGTGAGCTTGTCAGCAGTTTTGGTCCCAAAACAGATTAGTGGAGATTCAATTTTAGTAGCACAACCGGAAAGGACTTTAACAAATTACATTTAGGGCCAATATTTGAAATTGGCCACCAACACATTCCGCATTTCCTCGGTCTTAAACACCACCGATGTCATTTTGAAATCAAGCAAATTGTACTTTGAACAGTAAATTCACTTATACTGCCCCTTTCCACACTTAAAGTGCTTTGACACTAGATTGTCGTTCACCTACTCATTCACCGTCGAGAGCAATGTGGGCCTCAGTGTACTTGTCGAGGTCACCAGGGGGTAAATGACTATATATATATGCCTGTACACTTCATACTTTCTGTATATTCAAATCAGGTGAACCTGAAGGGACTTCAACAGTCTGTGTATGTCTGACCATTTTAGATAAACTTAGATAGACTTTTTTATAAATAGGTTAAAAGAACTGGATTAAAAGCCCTGAATATTCAGTTTTTTTCTAGATCTAAAACAATGTTTCTTTTAGCTTTTTTATATATTTTTTTTAGACTTTACAAAATGATTTTCGTACTAAAAACAGAAAAAAATAATTTAAAAAATACAATTATCGATTTAAAAGGGGCCAAATCAAGAAATGTGATATACATCTATTCTCTTCATTTTAATTTGATCCTAAAACAGAAAGTCATCATTTACTTTCCTGGGCCACACAAAATGATGCAGCGGGCCAGATTTGGCCCCCGGGCCACCACTTTGACAATGTGCCCTAGAATGAATGTGGGCCAAATATGGATTTGATTTCTTTGGACTTAGATTTCATTTTTATTCGGAAGTATTGAATCAGTTTAACCTAACCCTGATAATGAATCAGTTTAGATATTTTATTTGAATTTGGCTCACTATGGACTCATTTCTTGTGTGTGTCCATCTAACTGTAAACTGCCCAGTGGCATGATGCAGTCAATGCCTAGTTTGTCATCACTGTTTACATGACTAGCATTAACATTTTGCAATTTCCCTCAAGGGATGTTGTGAGTGAGCCATGTAACTACAAAGATCAGTGCTGAGCAACAAGTCAGCCCATAAATTCAACCTGGCCTACATTGGCGACTCTATTAAGTAGCATTTTTCCATTGTGAAGCTTTTCTTTTCTGGGGTATAATTTGTAACATGTTTAAAACTTAAAACAGTTTTGAGTCAATTAAAAAAAAAAGGAAATCAAAGTATGTCTGGTAGTGCTTTTGTGTAGCTGTGCGGCAGTAATTTTAGTATAGATTTCTAGATTTGTAACAGAGCATCAATCAATCATTTGGTTTACCAATGACACAATCAAATTCATTGATTAGACACACAAGACTTCAAAAAAATATAATTTGTTGTATATATTAAATAGTTTAAGCCTAAATGGAATTGACTTGTTAAATGTTACATGCATAATACATTATTCAATCAAATCGAATCATCGCAGACTGTGTAATATCAGCAAATATAATACTGTTGTCTCAAGAATTTATGTCAAAAATTATGGTCACCAAATGTCCTTACCAAACATGAAAATTGTCATAGCTGGTACACCTAGTTTGCAATAGCTAAAGTAAGTAAGGTTGCCATAGCAATGAAAGAGCTACCATTCTCTCTAATATTCACAGTTTACTCTCTTGAAATGTATTTGCTAACTGCTTACTATTCAATTGTTGCTTTAAAAGCAAATTATTAGAAGTTTTCTTCGGATTGCTATGGGCATTTTGCAGATTGATCTCGCCGTATTTCGTCCCAGCTAAACATGCTGCAAAAAACAGTTTTACCCAAACCATGAATATCATGAATATAAATGGAGAAAATCGATAGGAAATGTTCTGTTCTTTCTTTCTTTCTTTTTTCCTTTTTCTATTGTTCTTGTTCTTGTTGACTCATGCTGGGTAAAACTGCAAATTGTTTTGAAGTGCTCAGATACAAACTTACTCTTGAACCTTTTACAAGGTTGTTAATGAATAAACGATGCCGAGCGCCTCAAGTTCATTTTCAGAAAAGATGTAAGAGAATTCATCTAATATACGTTGATTATAGTTCAGGTTTTTTTTACACTAGAGCCCATTAAAGTTAAAAAGATATAGAAGAGCTCATATAAAATATTCATTTGAAAGAAAGATGACATTCCTTTGTGACCTGTTCTTCAACCATGCAAAACCCCATCTACACTGCATCTGTGAAACCCCCTGCTTGCGTGCATTTTCTATTAACTAAACATCTAGTTGTTTTTGCACCATTCTTTCAATTAAAAGCTAAGTAGGACAACTGATGGCCACTCTCTTATCTTCACAAACAAAGAACAAGAAAACAAAATGACTGGTGGTTGAAATTCTCAATCACATCCCCTTCTAAGTACAGTGTTCCCTTGCTACTTCGCGCTTCACCTATCGCGGACTCAGAGCTTTGCGGATTTTTTTCAAGAAAAAAAATATAAAAAATGTAAAGATATCAAGTTAAAATTATAAATTACATCATCTTACAAGAGGTGGAAACAAAATACTTCAATAAGAATTAGTAATTGCATCAAAGAAATGCTCAATAACATGGTGAGAGTTCAGGAATGGCATTGATGACGTCATGGCTGTTTCCAGGCGCATCTTCACCGCCCAAAAAAACAATGTTCACAACTCCCAATAACGATGTTTCTTATGTGCAAAAAAACTGCAGAAGATCCTCCATACGGACTACTATGATGTTTTTGCTTGTTGTGCACGTGTTGTTACACGTTTCTTTAAGCATTTTTGAAGGGGCCCGTCTACTTTGCGGAAATGCACTTATTGCGGGGGGGGTCCCGGTCCCCATTAACCGCGATAAGCAAGGGAACACTGTATTCTTTTTAATAACCTGTTTTAATCAGATGGAATATTTTTCCACACTTGCAAGTAGTTATGAATATATTTTTTTGTGTCTGCCAGACCTTGGCTCCATTGACTGCTACACAAGGAAAACAGACACTGCCCCAACAAAAGTGCTATGTCAATTGAATTGAATGAATGTTTGTCTGGGCATACTCTTTTGAGCTATCACATCTTATTGAAATGCTTTTAAAAATCTACGTATACAAGTAGAGGATCTAGGTTCATAGACACATACTCATTAATATGATAAACAAACTCGTGAATGACCTTCTCGAAAAGAGTGTCAAATATGGTTAACATTCAAACCCACACATCGTGACAAGAATTCTAAATGTTAAAGACAGTTTTGCCCTATATGTAGCTGCTCCAGGTTCATTCAAAGAAAACAGATAAGCACTACATACTACTAAAATTGCTTGTGCACTCATCTTACCCTATCACACTCCTATCTGACCTATCGTCCCTCTTCTTATCCTTCAATATCCCCTCCCTATGTTATGTCTCCTTGGTAAAGTACTCTTATTGAGATAGCAACTCTACACACAATTGGTAGCAAGCATATTCAATCATCTATTCCCTCAGCTCTAACTTTCGTTCTGCCCCCCCAAAACCTTTTACTGCCCAGCTGCAATCTCTGACTAAAAAAAACACAATATAAACAACCCGTGAAAACGCTCTCAGATTTACTATTCTCCAAATCTATGCAGCTAAAAAAGATGCTAAAAAAAGCAGGAAAAATACATCGTAATGATCTATTAATCACGCAGAGGCTTTGAAAAGAATTGTTTAGTTGTAAAACTTCATCAATCAAACCACATGCTGGTATGTTCAGTCATAAGTTGAAAGCTCAAACTGAGAAAACCGTCTATTTTGAAAATAGCACAGCTGGGCTCATCCCACAGACAGATTGGGCTGCATTAAATTCATCATTCATTGCCATCGACTATTGTTATCATCATTATTATAGTTTATAAATCATTCATTTATAAACTATAATAACTAGTTTCATAACGGGCCGGCCTTCGGTTATGAGTTCGGCCTGATAATGGTTACGATGACATAAAGGCCGCAGTCATATTTGTCACCAGTAGTTTTCATTGGCTCATTTATAAGGGCATTTGTCTGTGGCCAGCAGCCAATTGCAGTGGCATAGTTCCAATATTGTACTCATGGCAAATTTTAGTTGCATATGTGAATGCAATTCATTCAAAGGGAAAGAGATCAGCCCTTTTGATTGGTAGCAAATGGAAACGCCATTCAGACCCACAGCAGCTAAAACTGCTTTCTTACATCTACTTTTGCTTGTCTGCAAAATGACTAGCACCTGGTCCCCCCCTCCCAAAAAAAAATCTTGCACAGCTGATTGGCGAAAACAGAGCCCAAAATGTACGTCATGTTCTCCAAACTAACCTTGTGTTTAATATCCACCAATTATCCACAAATTAACTCAAATTTCCCCCCATATTTAGTAATTCTGTATATTTCAGGTTCTCTCATTAACGGTGCCAACTTTTACCATTGTTGCCTGCCTACTACTCTCCAAGACTTGCTGTTCTATTTCCCGCAATAACGCTATCAACCTTATTTTTGGTCATCATTGAACCCGTTCGATCTGACTTTTTATCTATGCATCGCCATCCT
Organism: Stigmatopora nigra; assembly: GCF_051989575.1. Taxonomy (NCBI): domain Eukaryota; kingdom Metazoa; phylum Chordata; class Actinopteri; order Syngnathiformes; family Syngnathidae; genus Stigmatopora; species Stigmatopora nigra. Next base: position 13,913,847 of record NC_135510.1, on the reverse strand, counting down.
TCTGATGGAATCTCATCTAATCCTGGTCATTCTATTCTCTCCAAAAATGAATGTGGAAATCTACATTTCTACTTCTATCATGTTTTTCCTGTTGCCTCCCAAGTTCAGTTGCACCTTGAAGCTCTTTCCACCGTTCCTCTTTCTAATCGCTGGCACTTCCTGGTCCTCTACAATCACTTTTTCTACTCTGCTTGTGAATCAAATCTTCTACTGGCAGCAAAATGTTAAAATGTCCAGAACTGGCATATCAGCTCTGACTATAACATGATTTATACATTTTCAAATGCACCGCTGAGGTCCATCAGTGCATCGTTTGATGAATAACACGGAAGTACGCTCACCACATTACATTCCATATTGATCCAAAAGAGAATTACTTCACCGTAAACAAATATATTTTTTGGGTCACTTCATGTTTCAAGCAGCTGCTGAATAAATTACTACATCTTTGTTTTCTCCTGCTCAGGATTAGTCTATTGATTCGTAGTTGCAGAAAAAAAACTACGTCATCAACCTTGGGTCAGTAGAAATGAATAATTGAATGGGAACACTACCACTGTGTTGTGACACCTTTGCCCATTTGTCACAATATTACATGGTCTGTTCACTAATCAGAGATTGGCACACAGAATTCAATATTTACTCTAAATTCCTTGGGGCAAACGCTTGCCACTCTGGCCATCTGGCAAATCTGTCCACTGTCAAAATTCAACCTTTTCCTTGATACATCTTTTCTGTTTTGTTACTCTCTTAAATTTCTGACCCGTGAGAGCTGACTGTCATGCTTTCTCATTGACACTATGATTTCTTTTCTCCGGGGATTTTCAAACAGATTTAAAAATAAATAATGATACTTTTCAAATGTACTGGAGCTGGTAAACTGTCACAGCCATAAAATAGATGGGCAATGTAGAAGAGAAAGAAAGTTTGTTTCCAGTCCTAGAGTAGTCTGCACAATGCAAATTTGTTAAGGAAGATCAAGCTAATATGAGATAGCATCCTGAATTGATTATACTTAGTATAATGATTATACTTAACATGCAGTATATGGTAAAGTTAGCTCCAGAAGAAGTGGGTACAGTATCCAAGAATTATCTAAATTAATTGGACATTTGCTTAAGTTCTTCTTTGGCCACGCACATATATATGACTGCCGATGGAATCCGTATTCTTGTATGTATAATTTGACTGGGAACAAAAGCAGCAGAATAAATCCAGAAGGGCAATGTTAGCTACTCATATCGCCAAATGCTTCAAAGTCATTGAATATAATAAAGTTACAGCAGAGGCCTCGCAGCGCGTCAGCAGGGACTAAACACAGCATGTGGTGATGCGATGGGTTCCAGGTAGAGCATTGCTAAAAGTTATTAAAAAAGTGACAATTTGATTATTTTTGTCCATTAGATTTGCTACCTCAGAAAAGGCAAAAGACACATTTAAATGTGTTGTAATTCCTTCATTATTCAGGTTAATTTATACCTGCCAGCAAGCCAGGTTGATTGTTTCATGTATTTGCTACAAATCTATTACTTTACTCAATAAGAGGTGAGACATTTACCATGTGAAAAACCTTCAATATATATATATATATATATATATATATATATATATATATATATATATATATATATATATATATATATATATATATATATATATATATATATATATATATATATATATATATATATATATATATATATATATATATATATATATATATATATATATATATATATATATATATATATATATATATATATATATATATATATATATATATAGACATATACATATATACATATATATATATATATATACATACACATATACACATACACAGACTCTATATATACATACACATACACATACACAGACTCTATATATACATACACATATACACATACACAGACTCTATATATACATACACATATACACATACACAGACTCTATATATACATACACATACACAGACTCTATATATACACACTATATACTCATTAAGCCATATTATTCAAGCAGATAGTTGCTTCATGGTCACGTCTGCAGCTCCTGCCAATTACTTACCTGATTGGCTCGGACATCAGATGTCCCCAAGGTGTTTGACAGTTGACAAGATGGCAAAACGGTACTGGCTGCTGAATGAATGAATCAGACAGGATCGTCTTGCTTGCCAGGTTACTTGATTTAGATTTAAATGTTCCCAAATTAAAAGTAAAAAAGACAGCAGTGAAAGGAGATTTCTAATGACATGGTGGTGGCACAGCCAAATAGAGAAGCGTTTTCCCCATCCAGTTTTCTTGTATCTGATACTAAAGGATCTGACTTGGGAAAATATATTGATACTTTTATTAGTCTTACAACTTTTGGTATTATTATTTGCATAATCCTTTCAAATTCTGTTTGTCAAAATATACAATTAAAAAAACAATGTTAATAAAAAGAAATTGCCATCTTAATAAATGGCTTGCTATTTTTTTAAACTTATTAACTGTTGCAGAGTAAATATGTTTGCGGTGAAAGTCACAATTTACTTATGTCCATTAGTCTACTTTATGATAATTGTATTGACTATAATTAGACAAAATGAAGTGTGTCTGTTGGAATATTTATCCGTTCATCCAGTAGAACATTTGGTAATGGGAGATAAGAGCTGAGCAGGGAGGAGGTCTGGCTCCAAATATATTTTTTTAGTTAGTCCCTATTTGTCTGTATATCCATGCTTTCCAACTGTGTGCTTTATGGATCTGGTTTAGCTCACCAAGGCACAATTATAACGGAACATGAGTTCTTCCCATGAACTGTCTAAGAATGTTTTGATGAGATTAAAAATGAAGATTGGCACGAGATGGAATTTTCCAACTTGTCCATATTTAATCTCGCATTAAAATTCATTTGTGTTTTTCCACAGCCATGCTACGAGCGAGTGAAGGACTGGCTTAATGAGAACTTGGTTGCCCTTTGGATCTTTGCTCTATGCACAGCACTTACTCAGGTAATTAGTGAGATTTTTCATGATGTATCAGACCAGTTTTCTCTCTCACATGCACAGACCCTGACTTTTGGTTTCAAAAAAGAAACCAACTAGCATTTACAGTGATGTCCTTTGAAATAAATACTGCTGCAAGATATCTGTGGACAGTTAGAACGCATACTTTTTTTGTGTGTTAGCACTGAAGACCACATAGGAGGAGTTGACATTCCATAAAACTCTTTTATCTCCTTTGCAGCCAATTGCTACGTGACTTGCCTACGCAACAGATCAAGTAGAATATTCTGTTCTTGAAGGCATCCATCACGTAGCTTTACTTCTGCTGCAGGCTCATTTGTAGTCATCCATTAGACTCTCATCGTGATGCTTTGAATCTTCTAATGCGGCCAAATGAACCAGAAAGTAGATGTAATCAACTTAACAGTGTTTGAAAGCATTTGTAATTACGACTCATGCAAAGTGATGTAAAATCCCCCCCCCCCCCCCCCCCTCCGCCAGAGTAACTATTTGCGAAGTATGTGAACTTTGCCTCTGCTCAATGATTTTAAACGGAAGTACAAATCTTCTTAATGAGTCCCTTGATGTGCAAAATCTGCCACATTAAGAAAAGCACATTTGCTTTGCAATATATTAATGATGGCTAATACAGTATTAATGAATCTGCAAAAATCCCAATACTTCTTTGTATAATTTTTACTCAGTCATTACTGCTGCAATTTTGACAAGGAACGATTTGTGTTGAGAGCTGATTGGGTGGACTGACTTTAAAAAATAATTCTTGCATCAATTCATTTCTACAGATATGCATGATATTGACATTTTTTAGCAATGAAACACGTTGAGTTCCATGTCAGCAAAGCTACAAATCTGTCTGGCCTGTGCCTCATCCGGTTTGCTGCACAAGGGCACTTCCCCGTGAACAAAAAGTGGGAGATTGAATCGCTGAAGCTGCAGTTTAACCAGCGACCCGCTGAACCTCCAAATCATAAATCATACAAAATGCCATGTGTTCCGACACGCTCACGTTCCCTCGATTCCCTCCCTTAGTGTTAAAAGATTGGGATTAACTTGTGTATCTTTGGAGCCATCCAATGATGTCACTCCTATAGCTGCTATAGCGACTTCCCTAACATAATCTCGTCTTCTGTGCATTTCTTTGACAAGAATGAAACACTTGAGTTGAATTTTACAGACTTCTGTCTCTTGGAGGTCCAAACATGACTCATTACAACACTCGATGGACATATTCTGTCTTTTCAAAAAAACAATGCTCCGTGGAAGCTTTTCATTTGCTATGCAGTTTACCGATTACGACAAACAGAAAATAGCTGTTAAAAAAAAAATGAATGTTTGATGTTTTCCAGATCTTGGGGCTGGTGTTCTCCATGACCATGTTCTGTCAGGCAGTCAAAGTGGAAACATTTTACGCTTGACGGTCGACCCTGCCGTCCTTGAGCACATCTACAATGTTCCTGCACTTAAGAGGAACGGATGCAGCTTTCCCCTCCTTCCCTTCCCACGCCTTTTCTCGTTTTCTGCTCTTTCCCCTCTACCGACATTTCCTTCGCAGTGTTGCCACTTTGCATCTTATCTGCTCCCTTTCAAACAAGCACAAGTCTCCGTGTTCGACTTTCTTTTTCTCATTTGCTGTGTGTCAAACACTAATGACGGCAATGTGTTTTACCTAGTAGTATTATGAATATGTGTTATGTAGTGTAGCCTTTTTTAAATGCAGTTGTTTTAAATTATTTTGTTTTCTCATGTGTTTTTAAGCGAGGCTCGATTTGAAAAAGTACACCGGTGGAGTGTTGCAAGTGCATGCACCCCCCCCCCCCCTCGTGATGGTATGTATTAAATGTTTTGATCTACTGTGCAGTCAGAGTGTCATTACTCATCTCCAAAAAACGCTTCAGGCTGTTTACATGTAATCCGGTTGTATTCGTGTCGAAAATCTTTTGCGTGACAAAGACTTGTGCGGGTGTTCACATGAAGAAGAAAAAGACAATGCAGTGTATTTAAGACCTAAAATAACTGTTTGGCTGTATTGCATGGAATGTAGCATTGTAGTGGATTTACATGAGAAGGAAAAATCACACTCTCTTCAATAGAAGCGTAGTCGCAGGTATTCCAATCCAGGGCATCAAAGCAGAATGCAACCAAGTGGCTTTGGGCTGTCGCTTCAATAACAAAGATTATTCTGAAGCTTTAAAAGCCTCCCACCTTCAATTCTTACGCCCTTCTTCTTATTGTAGCCTGTAGACTGTAATCTATGCGTAAAAGACACTTGAGACACTGAATGATTTCCTCCTCTGTTCAAACCTAGCTAGTTAGTTGCTCTTGCAAGCAGTTCCTGCTGTTTTGCGGGTTTCCCTTGAGCAAAAATCGCAGTCGGGCCTTCATGTACAATTATAGTTCTCTCCTAATTGAATTATTCACATACATGGCAAAATGCAGCAATGTGAAATTAGTATTAAATCCCAAAGGAGATTGCAGAGCAGGAGTGTTAAAGTGGGATGTTTTGCTGCATCCACAAATGTGACAACCTCCTTGAAGTCACTCATATGAGGCTACAAACAAAACATTGAAACAAACATACACTATTTCACAACCTGACTGGTTGCCTTCCTGATTCCAACCATTTTTACACAAGTGAGAGAGAAATATATCCGAGTGGGTTGGATCCATGTGCAAGAATGAAGCAGAGAAAACGTGAGGCTATAAATGTAGACAAAAAAATGTGTATAAAACATAATCTTGCAAATTAAAAACTGGGAAGATATTGCAAAGAAACTAATTGAATGGGGAAGCACATTTACAAGAAGATCCACACATAACCCAACACAGAAAATCATTGCAAATATACATAGTCAGGGGTTGATCACATTCACAAACACCTGGGTCTTAAAAGGGGGTGTGTCCAGAAAAAAAAAACATAGCAGGTGACACAATCATGGACAGGACACCAGGAAAATCACTTTGGACCATCAAAACATGACAAAGGTATGGAAATGCTTTACTATCACATATTGTATGCATACTATTCTGTATTGCTCTTAAAGCAAAATTGATATAGTGATAATAATAATGAAATCAAGACGGTAAACTACATGTTTTGGTGTTTCATTGGAACTCAATTACAAGCTGAAGCAGAAACTGTTTTTGGTCATTTCAAGATCCCTTTTTGACAGATTAAGGATGCAATCAATGGGGAATAATATTTTTCTTGCATCTGCATTGTAGTTACATCATATATGCAAGTACAAAACGTGTACTAGCTAAACTTAGTTGTGTGTGTGTGTGTGTTTTTTTTTTTTTTACATGGAGGATATCCTCTTCTACTGGGGCTATCCTAAAAAAGTGAATGTAAACAATAAACCTCTGTGGCTTTGCCTTGCGTTTAACATGTTCAGGAAATAAAATCCACTTTATGTGGGTAACCCTTTAAGAAATCCCAGACTCCTACAGCACTGGCTGTATATTATTTTTTTTAAAAAAAGATGAAAACGATTAAAGAAAAAGGTACCTCACACCCTCAGGCTCGCGGCAAGGAGAAACCCATGAAATCCCTACAGACCCCACCTAAAGTTGGAGCATAAAAAAGAAGTATATAGTACTTTGGAGAATAGGGAATGAGCTTGACACTGTTGTTGAACCTGTAAATTGGCAAATGCATTTAATGGACACTTGTAACAGAGTGACAATGTTATCACAGTCAAAATATATAGGATAAATAGGATAGGAATTAATGGTCAAGGTTCCATCTGCTATTTGGGAACAACATGCCGCACATAGGTTGATGTTCATGGTGGATCAATCTCTGATATTTTCTTGCCCATTGACTGTTTTGAGTGAGAAAGGCTCACTTTTCATAGCATCGTATTTGGCATAAATCCACAAACGCTCCATAGCAATTCTGTTGGATGGAAGATGTCAAAGGCCCAAGAAATTGTGGGTTTGGTGGAAGTCGGCCAGCATTTTTTTCATCTTTTGTTGCAAAATTTTATCTCATTTTCTGAACCGCTTTGTCCTCGTTAGGGTCTTGGGGGTTGTTGGAGCCAATCCCCGCTGTCTCCGGGTCAGAGGCGGGCTGGGCACACCCTGAATCGGTGGCCAGCCAATCGCAGGGCACGAGGAGACGGACAAACATGCGTCTGAAAAAATACAAGGTGCTTTTACAATTCCTTTTTTTTAACCAATGCATATTTTTTGACGTAAGTTTATTTACATTTGACAACTTGGGCTTTGCTGTTTTTTGTAAGCATATCATTTGCCTGCCCATGTTTGACAAAATGAAATTATTCTGTGCTCTCGTGCCTCCAGTTCAACAAAAATCTGTCAACATTTTTAGCTTTACTGTGTAATATTTACATTTTCTTGAAACATTATTCATTCTTGACAAATGACATAACACACGCTCTGCCACTTACGTGGAGAACTCCAATTGCGGGCGAGCGATAAGGCGTCAAAATGATGATTCTCAGCAACCTGAAAGGACTGATGTGCTTCCACAAACAGCAAACCCAAAGCTAGCAAATGCAATTTGTTTGAAAGATACCTGAAAACAAAGAGAAAAAAATATTTGCATAGCAATCCTCTGTTTCACTCCTTTTGATTACCACATTATAAAGCACACTTTCAATGAATGGCCTATCTGAAAATGTGTTTCATATATAAGGCACACCAGATTTTAAGACTCAGTATTAGAAGTGGTGGTAGTATGTAGTGATTGTGGTTGTAGTACTAGTAGTAGTAGTAGTAGTAGTAGTAGTAGTAGTAGTTGTTTTTGTAGTAGTAGTAGTTGTTGTTGTTGTTGTAGTAGTAGTAGTAGTAGTAGTTGTTGTTTTTGTAGTAGTAGTTGTTGTTGTTGTTGTTGTTGTTGTAGTAGTAGTAGTAGTAGTAGTAGTAGGACACTGCGTTATACATCCACTAGTTGGAGCTGTAGTAGTAGGGGATTGTGTTATACATGACTAGATGAAGGTGTAGTAGTTGTAATAGTAGTAGTATGGGATTGTTATACATCCACTAGATGGAGCTGTAGTAGTAGTAGTAGTAGTAGTAGGGGATTGTGTTATACATCCACCAGATGAAGCTGTAGTAGTTGTAATAGTAGTAGTATGGGATTTTTATAGATCCACTAGATGGAGCTGTAGTAGTAGTAGTAGTAATAGTAGTAGTAGTAGGGGATTGTGTTATACATCCACTAGATGGAGCTGTAGTAGTTGTAACAGCAGGAGTTGTTAGGAGTTGTGTTATACATCAACTAGATGGTGCTAAAGGGAATTTGATACAATGACAAATCAATATTGTTCCATATAAAAAGGCGCATCCGATTATAAGGTGCACTGCAGGTTGTTTTTTTGAGTCTTTCACCTTATACTGCGGTAAATGTCTTTGGTTTGCAGTCACCGAAATAAGCACCAAGTGCTCCAGAAAATAAATGTAACTGGTTCACAGAGATATGCTGCCTAGGACAAGTGTGCACGGCTGCGTGCATCAATTCCGAGCCCAAAAGTTCCTGTTGACTCCATTAGTCAGGACATGTGGTTAGTCCACTTCTAACACAGAAAACTCCTCCGAACCCTGGAGTCTCCGCTCATCCCCCTGTTACCTTTCCAATTCACCTCATCGCCTCAGCAAATCTCTGTATCCTTTCCTCTCATCCAATACATTATTCATTCCCATGTTCACAGGCTTTCTCCCATCTTGTGCTTGATCAATAAAACATACCTGTGTGCTTGTTCCCTCACCTCTCCATCCACACGCATTCTTCTTAAAGCCAAAATAGTGTGGCCATGTAGAGCAGATGAAGCAGCATAGCTGAATGGCCATTTCAGCTTAGAATAAATTGACCTTGCATGAGAACAAATATAAAAGTTCATTTGAGGGAAGGAAAATTACTGCGGACGCATCACGACTGATCAATCCCACCCACGGAGGTTCAAATTGAACTAAATGAATCCACCCTGTAATGTCAAAACTCTCCTAATGAAATTTTGCAATGGAAAGCACTTGCTTTTGGATAAATTGAAACAAAAGTGTGGACGATTGCAGCTCGTGGATATGATGTTGTCTACCTATATTTTGTACGCAGTATTGTGCCAGGGAAGCTGTGATTCTAACAGGCAGTGAACGGTTTCGATCCACTGACCTCTGAGCCCACCCAGCATGCTTTGCTGAGCCACTCTACCTTTTCTTACAAAACACTTGAAATGTTCATTGCTTTGTAATGACAAGTATCAAGAGAAATCCAGGATCAATTGGTCAAAGCCTCTGAAACCACTGATTTGCCTGGATTTCTCCGAGTGTGGCTTTTCTGTCCAATTTCCATTCTCTTAGGAGGTTGTCATGTGGATAATTCTGTTAGGAAAAGTAAGGTTTCCATAACAAGAAATTGATGGAGATAATTACAAAAAAAAATTAGGATGAAGCGGTTCTGGAAATGAGAGGAAATGAGATGAGAAATGTTTGTAGCAGAAAATGGTTTTGAACATTGGACAGGACACATTGCTTTTTTTATTTTATTTTTTAGAAATGACATGAATTGTTCACTGCTGTGCACTGTGAACTCCACAATTGATTGTTCTGGGCTTGTGATGGCAATAGATTGTTATCATTTCATGTAGTGTTGCTAAGCAATCCAAGTTGCTGCATTCAGTTTTCATTCTCTTTTTTTTAAGGAGCAGCCACATTGCAATAATGTTTTGAATTCATTTTTGCATACCAAAAAAAAATACATCAATAAGAGGGCACTTATGTAAAGCAACTAGATCACTTGCAAGAGAGATTATTTGTCCACAGCCTGCAGAAAATGATGTAAGTCTATGTAGCAAACTAATGGTTTCAATCCATTGTAGTAGGGGTTATTGACACATTTCGCGCAGTATGTATGTTACCACTGAATTTCTTGGATTGCAGGTAGTTTGGCCAAGTGGTTTAAGGTGCTGAGGGAAAAATGTGGAAACTGTAAGTAGCATAGAACAGTTATGATCCATTGATCTCTGGGTTATGGGGCCATCATGGTTCACCTGTGCCACTCTGCTTGCGGATACTGCTAGAATTTTTCTTAGGTACTATGGCTGAGAAGTTGAAAACATTCAGGTTGCATTCGCTTAAGAGGCGAAGGTTCAAATCCTCCCACCAAAGTCAACTCTTCCTTAGAAAATGACTCCAGATAATGGCTACTCAAAGCAAGTCAAACACAGTTGTCTGATAGTGTTTTGCTTGCTGCATTCTGCCCAAAAAAAAAAACAGTTTAACATTAAATAGCAGATAATGGTTTCAATCCATTGAGCTCTGGGTTATGGTCCCAGTACGCTTCCACTGCCCCACTCTGCTTTTTTTTTTAAAAGAAAAAACATGAATTGTTCACCGATGTGTAGAAAGAAACAAGTAGCAAGGGAAATCCAGATTTTTATAGGCTTGAGAAACCATTGGATTTTTTTCGATACGTTTCAGGTAGTGTGGCCAAGAAAAAAAAACACAACTATATGTAGCAGAGAATGATTTTGACCAATTGACCTCTGGGTCATGGGTCCACCACAATTCCATTGCACAAATCTGCTTTGTCTCAGTAAACACATGATTTTTTTTTTCACTGCTGTAAACATATAATAATAATAAATAAATTAGCTTTATAGAGGGGACAGAGTCTGCATCTTTTTAAAATTCATTTTTATTTAATACTTGCTTCATTAACCATTTATCAATTCATGAATTTATATTATATACCACCTCTGTGGACCTGAGTTCAAATCCTGCTTTGCTTTGCTTACCTAACTTTTCCCACTTGAAGGTACCATAAAGTACCAAGTATGATCTGGGAGTGGAAAGAGACAAAACAACAAATACTACTGCATAATTGTGTAGAGTGGTGGCCCAGTGGATCAGTCATCAGTCTTTCACCTCTTTGGTCTTGGGTTCAAGTCCTACTGCTTGCATAGATTTTCCCACTATTATTCAGGTAAATGAAAAACTGCAGATACTACCACATACTCTCAGAGGGTGGTGGATCAGTGGTTAAGTCATCAGTCTGCCATCTCTGTGGTCCTGGGTTCGAGTCCTAATGCTTGCAAAGATTTTCCCACTATTATTCGGGTAAATGAAAGAGGTAAAACTGCAGATACTACCAAGTTTTCTCAGAGGGTGGTGGCCCAGTGGATAAGACATCAGTCTCCCCCCTCTGTGGTCCTGGGTTCAAGTCCTAATGCTTGCAAAAATTTTCCCACTTATTCAGGTAAATGAAAGAGGTGAAACTGCAGATACCAACAAATTTTCTCATGGGGTGGTGGCCCAGTGGATAAGTCATCAGTCTCCCCCCTCTGTGGTCCTTGGTTCAAATCCCAGTTCAAGCCCTAATGCTTGCAAAGATTTTCCCACTATTATTCAGGTAAATGAGAGAGGTAAAACTGCAAATACTACCAGATGCTCCCAGAGGGTGGTGGCTCAGTGGTTAAGTCATCAGTCTCCCACCTCTGTGGTCCTGGGTTCAAATCCCAGTGCCTACAAACATTTTCCCAATATTATTCAGTTGAAAGAATAAGTTCTAATGCCTAAGTGTATAAGTCTTCAGTGGTGGATGAAGCATTTTGTCAAAAAAATGACTAAGTGTTTCACCCCATTTCCTTGGATAAAACGTTTCAACACCCATGTATAAGTGGGGCACGAGTTGGTGTAGTGGGTTGCACACTCGCCTTCGGCCGGAGAGACGTTGGATCGATCCCCGGTGTCGCCGGTTGACTGACCAAACAAGTGGTCGAGAGTCGGCCGAAGGCCGACTCGAGAACACGACATAAAGGGGCCCCTCCAACTGTCTTCCGAACTGCCGAAGGCAGTTCGGAATAAATTGTTTTACTGAAAAATATGACTAAGTGTTTAGATTGAATTAAAAAGTTTTTTCTTTTTTTTTTCCATCTTATTCCATTTACCAATTTACTTTCCAATTATTTTCAGCCAAACGACAGCGGGAATCAAACCCAGGTCTCCAGACGGGAGTCCAGTGAACTAACCTCTGCGCCAACCAAGTGACTACACTTTCCTTAGTAATCATTTGAGTGTCTTTCCAAGAAGTACACAGAAACAACTAAGTGAAAATGTGTTCCGACCGGGAATCGAACCTCGGTCCCCCAGACGGGAGTCCAGTGAACTAACCTCTGCGCCAACCAAGTGACCACACTTTCCTTAGTGATCATTTGAGTTTCTTTCCAAGAAGTACACAAAAACAACTAAGTGAAAATGTGTTCCAACCAGGATTCGAACCTCAGTCCACCGGACGGGAGTCCAGTGAACTAACCTCCGCGCCACCAAGTGACCACACTTTCCTTTGTAATCATTTGAGTGTCTTGATTGCAAGAACACAGAAACAACTAAGTTAAAATGTGTCCCGACCGGGATTTGAACCCAGGTCTCCCAGACAGGAATCCGGTGAGTTAACCACTACGCCACCAAATACCTACACTTTCCCTTGTAATCATTTGAGTGTCTTGATTGCAAGAACACAAAAACAACTAAGTGTGTTACTGTGTGTTAGAGCTCAATCTAGTTGCTCTTGGAGTCACACACACACACACACACACACATCATTGAAACACAATCTTATTTCTAAAAAATCCAATAACATTCTAATTTCTTAAGTGCAATGTTAACCTCGGAAATAATTGATAAAATATCACTATTTTATCATTTCCCCCGAGCAATGTGTTGATATAAACATATCCTACAGCATCCACTCACTTTCTGTGTCCTTGCAGCTAAAAATAATGAGCATCCCCCTTTGTAAGTTCCCACAAGACAAATTCCCTTTTTTTTCTCCATCTCGCTCTTCTAACACATGAATGTGCGTTCCATACAGTCCATAAAAACTCATCTACAGGATTCTTGCCCTAAAGGAGGATAGTGTGCGTGTTACACATGAACAAGCGCCCTGAGCAGTGCTTTGCTCAAGGGCATATCGACATTGCTCAGGAATTAAATTGGCTCCTCTTCAACAAGTAGTCCTAATTTCCTGATCCATCCATCCGTCCATTTTCCATAACTCTAATCTGGCCTGAGTCTATTCCATCTGCCTGGAAAAAAATAAACGGAAGACTGCATCTTCGACTCAATGCTGGACAGTCATATATCGACCATTTACTACACATGCAGACTATTCACCCTCTGCTTTAGAGTTATTGAAAGTATTTTGACTTGCATAGAAACAAATGCAAAGTAAGTCACACTTAAATAAAAAAAAGTTGGAAAACGTTAATTATGCATGATTCCTTTTTGGATTATATTAGCATCTAGACACGACTATAATAAAGAAAGCAACTCGTGCCTCAAGTGTGTGGAAAAAGAATAACAATAAAAAATGAATTCATCTGCCAATGTAGGTCACATTAGCCATTTAAATATTTTTTTTCTGTGCACCAAAACAACTGAGATCGTGTGATAAGGAGCATTCATTACATTATTAAAGAAACACGCCAGTGCAAGTTAACAATAACAAAATATTTTATTAGCTTAAATAAAATTATGTTGTTAACTACACTGTCAAATCTGAATAATTGGAAAAAATAACGAGCGTATTTTCACGACTATAAGGCGCACAGCATTATCAAGCGCACCCTCAATGAATGACACCTTTCCCATATATAAGGCGCACTGTATTATAAGGCGCACTGTCTATTTTGGAGAAAATTTAAGACTTTTAAGTGCGCCTTATTGTCGTGAAAATATGGTAAGTGCAATTGACTTCCAGGTATGAAGCACTCACTACTTTACAGTCACCTCTAGAGCCAGCCATTGTTTTGGATTTTTTTGTATAAAATCTTGCAGTGGGGGAGGAGCTATATAATGGAAGATTTTGTAAACTAAGATGGCATCTGCATATTTAACAGTATTGTTTCAGTTCAGGCGTTTGTGTTTTTTTAATATCCGACAGTGGTGGTTTTTCGTTTTTGATTTTCTGTTTTTTTCCATATATAAGGCGCACTGGATTATAAGGCGCACTGTCTATTTTGGAGAAAATGTAAGACTTTTAAGTGCGCCTTATAGTCGTGAAAATATGGTATACATAATTTAAGCGTGCCGACAGACCAGGGGTAAATGTCTTCTTGTTACCATAGCTTCTCACAATCTGAATGATACTTTGTGTTTCCTTGGAAAAAAAATCTACCACCCCAGCAAGGGTTTCTGAACGCGAGAAAGAGTACGTCTCACGTCAGCGGCACTTAGTCAAAGTGAAACAATGGGGTGCCGTTTCTAAAGCTACATGCTGCAAACGATCCAACATTTTGTCACCATGTTGAAAATGTGTGAACATTTTACAGTGCATTTTTTGCACACTTACCAGAATATTTTGCTAAGTCAAAAATTTATTTCTAAATATTAAGTGTTACATTTAAATGTTTAAAGCCATTTTCCATACGGCTTATCCTCACAACTCTGTTTTGGGGATGTGGGAGGAATCTGGAAAAGCCACAAAGGCATGTCAAGAACATGCAAATTCCAAACAGGAAGGTCGGGAAAAACCGGGCTCTTTTGCTTGTACAATATAAAGCAAGCGTGTCAGACTCGGGTTGGTTCGCGGGCTGCTTTAACGTCAACTTGATTTCACGTGGACCGGACCATTTGAGATATAATATTTAGATTTTTTAATTTTTTTTTTTTTACAAATGGATTAAAAACCCTGAATATTCTGTTTTTTTATAGGTCTAAAACAATGTTTATTTTAGATTTTTTTTAGTATATTTTTAGATTTTACACATTTTTGAACTAAAAACACAAAAAAATGATTTAGAATTTTCAATTATTGATTTAAAATGGGGAAAATTAAGTAATTTAATATACATCTATACGCTTCATTTTAATTTGATCCTAAAACAGAAAGTTGGCACTCATGATTTACATTCCCGGGCCACACAAAATGATGCGGCGGGCCAGATTTGGCCCCCGGTCCGCCACTTTGAAACATGATATAAAGCCTTGTGAACATCTGAGCCAAAGAGACCTCAAAGCCTTTCTCCCCTATTCAGTTAAAGATTCTTCTTAACAATTTAGGTAAATATACACAATTGCCAATATGCCTTGTTTGAACCTAGAAACACAGCTTAGAAATTTTATTGGCAGTGCTTCACAACAGTGGTCCTGCTAGTTGTACCCTTGATGCCATTGTGTTCCTCCTCATTATTTTTCTCCCATTTTGCCAGGAATTAGAAATAAATAACAAGCAGCCACAGGCGATGGGATTGCTGTATACTGCACTATTGCTCTTTATTCCAATTCTAACTTTATTGCTCTTTGTCTTTTAACCTTCGACTAGTCATGTTTTACTTGCAGTTTTTGTATGCCAAGTAAGCTGCCTATAACTGATACACATGAGATGATAAATGAACAGAAAATATTTGTAAATGAACATAGGACAAAATATACAATGAAAATAGTTCATGTTCAATGCTACAGGTATGTATGTACAGTTTTTTGAGTGTTTGTGCAGAATTGAAATACCCTAAGCAAGGGATAACAAGCATACTGTATGTCTCTAGTGGAAATACCCTGTTTCTCTCTCTTGTGGTCAATTGGCAAAAAATTGCAGCGGTGCAATGAGACGTAACACCTAATAATAAATATAATAATAAATAATAATAATAAATAATGATGACACACTTTGCACATGCCATTTACCGTCAAGGATTTCCAACAAGAATAATGCGTTATGGGCGATCCGGCAAATGATTCGATTTCACTTTACATTGTCATTATTGGAAAGTCTCGAATACACACGGTTGTTTTTAGTTAAGGGAAAAATGATTACCAAATGGGATTTGAACCCTGACTGCCCACAAGGCAGGCAGTTGACCCCGGTGCCACCGCAGTTTCGGAGCTGGACAAAAGTCCCGGGAGAAGAGGCAACGCCTGCAGAACTGATAGTGAAGGCCTTGAGGCGGATTTCTGACCCTAGCAACAAATAATGGCTGAAATGTGATTTGTTAAATAACAGATATGGAAATGCATTTCCTTTTTGGGGGATTTCGTAACTTGGATTTTTGTCGTATCTCAAGGCACTCATTGCATATAAAAAGATTTTGAGACCTGAAAAATGTACCTTGAGGCATTCGTAAGTAGAGGCATGACTATTTGCATTGTGGTATCACTGTTTTTGTTGTTGTTGTTCTTTTTCTTTAACCCCCCCACTGGTACTTGTCATTAAAGAGCAGGGGTCTTCAACTCTGGTCCACGAGGGACCCTGTTTTCTATATCTCCCACCACATCTGAATCGAATGATCGACTCATCTGCAAGCTGTCCAGGAGCTTGATCACGATCATTTGATTTAAGTGTGTTGGAAGACATGGAAAATAGACTGGATAGGTGCCCTTGAGGACTGAAGTTGGAGATCCCTGTGACAGAGACTCTTATTTTTTGAGTCTCTCTACAGCAGTCAAAAAGAAAAAGCAAACCAAGCCACTGCGCTCCAAAGTTATCAGAGGGCTATGTCTAATATTTCCATTTTTTTCTTCCACCTCCTGTGGCTTGCCTTCTTTTGCAGTGGGATGAAGGACTGCTGACTGAGCAAAGGAGAGATGGCACTTGAGTGGTGTTAAAGAAGGGCCTTCCAGGTAAGTTTCTTTTTGGTCATTTCTTTACTTGATTAGACCTCAGTCTAAATTTTTTTTTAAATGTTGGGACTTGATGTATGGATTCCCTGCCTTTTTTCTCATCCAGAATTCCAACCAAAGGGGAAAATGATTTTTAGTCGGTTTTGATGGTTTGTCCTTCCAGCTCAATGTCTATGTTTTAAAGATGACGTAGAACAGTCGTGATTTTTGTGGTCTTGATGCTATAAAACAGTATGTGTATACTACAAGAAGCTAATACAGCTTTAAACTCAAAGAAGGACGCTATACTTCATTCATTCATTCATTTTCTGAACCACTTTATCCTCACTAGGGTCGTGGGGGATGCTGGAGCCTATCCCAGCATGACTCTCAATGCTGCTATACAACCAGGGACACCCATTTAAAGTCTGAACTTGGTATTGAGCCACAATGGTTTGTCATCAGTCAATCAATAATTTAGTAAAGTATGCATAGTCATGTACAAAAGAACATGTCAAAATTCAACACAATACATATGGGTGCCAAGTTACATTCGGTGTTCCAATTCAACCGTAAATAGACATTGGCCCTATTTTTTATAGATACATGATGAATGCGGTGTGTGACTTTACAGAAGTTTACCTCTTAACTCCCAGAGGAGTTTTCACGAGACTAGGCAGGGATTCAAGTCAGAACAGGAAATTGGTTGAAGACCCACCACAGCAAAACAAAGGCACACCATTCTGGGGATAAAAATAGATCAGAACAGGCACGCAACTTCTTCTCACAAGCGGCATTCACCATTCATGTTCAAATAGGAATGGCGAGAAATAAAGATAGGAGAACATTTTTAGATTTGTGGTATCATATAGACACTTCAAGGTAAACACAGACATGAATTCAAGCTAAGTGAATGGGGAAAATCTCATCTTTGGCCCCATTTTTAAGCTTACTCCTCATCAGAGTTTGAACTAGAGCTTTCTAATTACCTACACAATGAAAGGTGACTGGATATAACTGTGGCAAAAAAAGGCTACAGTAATTGATAACCCATTAAGTTTAAAAACAAATTTAACCAGGATCTGCATAATCATAGTTATAACTTTAAAAAATAATTAGAAAAAGAGGTCAAGCAACAATTGTTGACCGCTTATCGCGGTTAATGGGGACCGGGACCCCACGCAATAGCTGCATTTCCGCGAAGTAGGCGTGCTCCTTCAAAAATGTTTAAAGAAACGTATAACACGTGCACAAAAGCACCGCCAAGCAAAAACATCATAGTAGTCCGGATGGAGGATCTTCTGCAGTTTTTATGCAAGTAAGAAACATCGTTATTGGGAGTTGTGAACATTGTTTTTTTTGGGCGGTGAAGATGCGCCTGGAAACAGCCATGACGTCATCAATGCCATTCCTGAACTCTCACCATGTTATTGACCATTTCTTTGGGCTTCTTTTTGATGCAATTACTAATTCTTATTGAATATTTTGTTTCCACCTCTTGTAAAATGATGTAATTTATAATTTTAACTTAATATCTTTAAATTATTTATTTATTTTTTTCCTGAAAAAAATCTGCGAAGCTCTGAGTCCGCGATAGCTGAAGCGCAAAGTAGCGAGGGAACACTGTATTCAAATGTCTTAACATCACAAAAATGTACTGTAAAAAGACAGCTTCTTAGATTACTAAATAAAAGGTTTGTTGGTAAATTAGGGTAATTAAAAGCAATAAAAACAAAGGCGACAGAGCAACAGTACTAAAGCAAATGTTTAATAGAACAAAGAAAACATCACTGAGACAAAATATCTATAAATCTATCATAGATTTTTTTCCACACTTTAATAATAACCTTAGACGTGTAAAGCGCCTCATTTCATCTGTGGCATGAAAAGGTCTGAACAGTCACAACGTGCGAAAAAGACCTGATTTTTGCTAAGGAAAATGTTTTACTATTTTGAAGTCACACATTATTCCACACTGAGGCAGCCACGAACATTCAGGACAGTCTCTTGGTTTTGGTCTTTCATTATTTTTTTTTATTGGACGCTAAGGTTTGCCAGGAGCTTTATTTGACAATGAAGAGTTCAATTTAGGTGCACCTTCAAGAACACATCCCCCTGACAAACCTGCCTGCACACATTGCTTATTTATAATTATTTACACTTCAGCAAGTACCAAACACTTGTTTTCTCGTTTATCTCCCGAGGAGCAGCAATCTTTCCGTGTCTGTGGGGCGTGAAATGCTAGTGGATCCTTGTCAGTTCCTCCACAATCTTAATGACTTCGTCCACTGTGGCTTCACGCTTCATGCCGCTGCCGTCATCGATCTGGAATTGAACCACATCAATAGATGGGTCATCATACGTGAGGCACACCATACCTACGGAGGTTATGGCATAAAGGAAAACAAAAAACACGGAAAACCAAGGATAGCTTCGCTTCATTGATTTTACTTTATAGGGAATACAAGCGGGGGGCCAGGTTTCGCTAGTCCCACCTGCTCGTTTAGAACCAGAAGACAATTGTGGCGCTTCTTTAAAAAAATGGGTTTGATGAGAAAGGAAAATTTCAGTTATACGTATACGGGGCCCACAGCTGATTTTGCCCAAACCCTCAGTATTAGGCATCTGAGCATAGTCTATGTAACCATGATATAGATGCAGAATCATGAGTCCCACCAAGGTGCAAGCTTCGCCACCAGTTTAGAATGCATCTTGGTACACTTCAATTGTTTACGCCTTTCCCAACTCGATACGAAATGATAACTCCTCTTTTTTGAGATAATTGGTGAAAATGACGGTGCAAACGTTTGTAGAGTATGCAAAAAAGGAATGCATATTATATACAGAAAGAGTACGGAAAAAGTGACGGCCAATTTCAAAAGAAAGGCTGACGAATTTGACCTATTTAAGCGATGTTAGAGTGTTATTTTTGGTAAAACATTGTAAACCAAATTGAAAATATGAAGAAAATAAATACTCACAAAAAGCAGTGCTGTTTGCGTAGTTCATGCCACTAACTTCAAGCGTAAAGGACTAAGTGAAAGCACTCCAGTGTGCAATGATCAAAGCTTGAGTTTACACACTTAGAGAAGGTGAAGAAATTCAATCACCCGACTATTAGTATCCGGCAGATGTTTCTGGCCACCATAAAAAAAATCAACTCTCTACGTTGCACGGTTTGAACAAAGATAGCGAGAGAATCTTAACATACACACACACAAACACCCATAAATCACGCTTTATGAGGATTATAGAAAAAATAAGTTTTGGATTCTGCCCCATATATTTGTCTAAAAACAGTTGTCAATTCTCAGACAATAAAAACTGCACCTGTATCTACGTTATCAGTCATAAAAAAAACAAGATTAGATAGAAATGTCCACTAAATTTGCCTTCAATGTTTGGCCATGGTAAAACATTATCATGTCGATGCTTGTCCGTTCCCAAAGTTGGAAGAATTTAATATTTTATGGGGTTAGTGCCTGAAGAAATGTCATCTGAATATAGATGCAAACAATTTTGCCTACCTGTAGCGTACTGACAACCTCCTGCATCTTGGCTCTACCTAAATCCAGGAAACTCTCAATCAGATCACCGTCGATAAATCCCGTGGCCTGATCAGTCTTCCGTTCCGTGTGGAAGGACCTCCAGGTGCAGTCATGTCAAGGATAATCAATACAAGGCGGCCGCTCGGCCTAAAGATTTTACGTACGGGATAAATAACGCTTGCATGATGTCGGGTTTATTTAAAGGCGTCCTATAAATAAGAAAGATTATACTGTTCTGTCAACTGATTTTATCCAGTTTAAGTGATCTACTATGGTCTTTCTAATCTCAGCTACTAAATTGCTAATGTACAAAACTGCCATATTTCTTTAGACATTTTTAATATCACATTGCATGCACACAGTGCTTCGATCTATGTACTTGCTATATGTGTGGGCACTGTTTATTTGCTGCATCGTTTATTCTAAACAGATGGCAAGCGTACACACGCCCGCACAAAAAGGATATAAGCTGTGTTCTATTTTGCCCACACTCTTGATGACTTTGTTGAGGCGGTTCTGAAGGTCCAAAAGAAGGCTGTACCATCCTTCAGACAATGAGGTCACCAGTCCTAACACCCACACACAAGAAAAAGGGAAAGAACACATGCGGTATTTTGGAGGATGG
This sequence comes from Stigmatopora nigra, assembly GCF_051989575.1. NCBI lineage: Eukaryota > Metazoa > Chordata > Actinopteri > Syngnathiformes > Syngnathidae > Stigmatopora > Stigmatopora nigra. The sequence goes on along the minus strand of NC_135510.1, from coordinate 13,893,110 downwards.
ATTTACCACGTACGTGTCAGTAAAAGTACATTAGTATCGCCATCCAGAGTATCAAACACAATAATGACTTTTCACGCAGTGGGGGGAGGGGGGGGGTGGGGTGGGGGGGTCTGTCAGGGCAAGTCGTGTAATGGAACGCAAACACCTCTCATGATAAATAAGTGAAAGAATCTTTAGTCGGTTGGGGTTTCCCATAATGCAAGTTTCATGCTTGTATGCCAAAACTACTCTTTGGAGAGTGAAAAGTAACATTATTTCACAAATTTAAATAATTCATTGTAATTTCCTGTTAGATTTTACAGTCCCAAGCCTTTGAGAGTGTGCAGTATACATACATCTCTGTGAACTGGGTAAAGTTCTCCAACTTCTACATTATTCTAAAAGACTATGGGGCATTATTGAAATATATACAGCTATTTCAAGTTTACTACCATGAGATCGAGGTGGAAGACAGTGGCAGTGCTTACCAATCATGCCGTTGACTGTGCCAAACAGAACAGATCCTTGGGTGGGTGTGGAACTTTCTCCCAAGTTCTGCAGTACCAGCGATCCGTGGCAGAAGACATTAACAAATTCTCCAAGGTGGAAGAGTCCCACTTCCTGTAAGTGCTGCCGCTCCTCATCTGTGGTAGCCGCACTGATATAAAGAATAGCTTGTCAGACTCTCACACTAGTAACAGGACATGTTGACAAAGGGGAAAAATGGAAAACCTGGAATTCCAATGAAGGGCTTTGAAAAGACATAAAAAAAAAAAAAATAGACTGTCTTGAAAAGTGTCGAGGCAATTGATTCATCTCAAGACAAACATGACGACCAGAGCTATGATAGGCTTTCGTAAAGGTCAGAAAATAGCAGCGGAAATGGATAACCAGGTGAGGGAGGGGGAGTGGATAGAGTAGCGCGGCAAGAAAAGTGTTACAGAAATAAAAGGTCAATAAGATTGAGTGCTACTGCCTGAGATATAAAATGGCTAAAATGTGGTAGCATGAATCAAATCAATTTTCACAGAATAATCTCAGCACGATAGTATTGTTAAACTTATGAGAACCAAACTTCTAAATTCAATGTCTCAAAGAAAAAAACTAATACCACAATGCAAATAGTCATTCCTCTACTTACGAATGCCTCTAGGTACGCATTTTTCAGGTCTCAAAATCTTTTTATATGCAAACGAGTGCCTTGACATACGACAAAAATCCAAGTTACTAAAACCCCAAAAAGGAAATGCATTTCCATATGTTATTTAATTCTGAAAATATTGTTGGATACATTAATTATCACTTTAGAACCTTGATAAACTCTACTGGGATCTCATTGGCTGTCTCACAACAACCACTATCCATGTTTCAAGATTCTCTCTTATATACCTGCCAACCAAAATTTCTAATTAATGATTGCAACTCCCCTCTAGCGAGAAAAAAAACCCTCTAAATGCAAGGTGATACATATTTACACATATGGCACACATTCATTCATTAATTTTCTGAACCGCTTTATCCTCACTATAAAAGTCTAAAATTTACTACAAAATGCACGGCTTTTTTGACGCGACGGGTCAAAGGGGAATCAGACTCACAAATGATAAAAAGGATGTCTAATTTAACTTCTTACCTGTCTTTTTGGCAGACAAATAAGTTAAACGCATTTTCCGCCCCAAGGAAGTTGTCATCGTCCAGGATTTCCACTGCACTCATCCAGTTGGGATTGAAGTCCCGAGCAATCTATAAAACATGCAAGATATGAACATCAGACTCATGAAAATCCATTCATAATTCAAGGAAGTGGTAATGCCAAGCTTTGTTTCCAATGAGAGGAAGCTTTAAGCACAAATCCACAACTATACATTTAAAAAAAGAAAGAAAAAAAATGTTGCGGTGCGCCCTGAGATTTTTTCAATTCAACAAGTGTGCTTCGGCTCTAAAGGATTAAGAAACACTGATATAGTGCACCTGAGTTTAGCCAGAGATCACATAGGGACCAGCTGCTGAACAGAGAAACATAATGGATAGCACTGTGGTCACCCGTACTGTAGTGAGGGTTGGCTGAAGATAGCGCATACGTATAGGTAACCATTCTGGAAAATCAGATTGCCTCTTGACCTCGGGAGAAAAGCACTCACCACAGGGCTGTGTATATATCGTTCTGGTATTAAATCTGTTAAATGCTGAATTGCAGTTCAGGTAGAACCTAACAAGATCACGAGTATGTCACCAGCAATCAATATCAAAGTCAGTGCCTACAAACCAGCTAGGGACAAAAGTCTTTAGGAGAAAATAAATAAATGACTCGGCAAATTGCACATGCTGCTGGTATGATAGGGTGATAAGACGGTTATATTTATGTATTAAGTAAAGTGGTACATCTACTCACGAATGATTCTACATACAAAAATTTCAGGTTATGAAATCCTTTGATATGCAAATTACGGTTCCAATCTACAAAAACAAGATCCAAGTTACAAAATCCCCCAAAATGTAAATACATTTTCTGTATGTGTCATTTAAATAATTAATTTCCTAAGTAGGGGTGCCAGTATTGTCATCCCATCTACACATACTACATGAATTACAAATTTGATCAGGTTTTAGTTGATTTGAGGTGTATTAAAACAAACTGTACTTAACTGCTAATTTCCAATGTGGGTCTAAGATTTGGGAAGCTACCTTAAGTAACTGAACAGCTGCCATTCAATATTAAACGTAACATAGCATTATAGAAAATGTTGGCTGATTAATGACTAAGAAATGTTTTATGGCAAACCATGTATTGCATAAATTTAAAATGCACAATTTGCATGTAGAAGCACTGCATTTCCAAAAAGTGCAAAATTAATATCTAAGGGGCACTACGGTCTAAAACAATCTTTTGAGGGAAATTGATTATTAGTTTAAAGTAGCAAATTTTAAATTATAGTTTCTACATACACCTTACATAGTAAGATCTTTGCCCTGATTGTGAATCATTTTACTCCAACCATCTCAAATATAATACAGTTGCTTGACCCCCCCAAAATCCCATTAACAACCCATTAATCACTAGCCGAATTAACAAGGAATAAAAAATGTCAGACCCTAATAGTTAGAGTGCATAATGTTGTGGTACCTCCTCAAAGTTCCCCTCCATGGGTTTGTAGGCCAGCAACAAGACAGACCTCATCAGGTCTCCCACCAAGATAAAATCTCCTTTTGTCTTCAGGTACAAGGCCATAATGTTGTTGTAGTGGTTGCACTCAGTCCGAAGCTCCTTCTCGGCCGTCCACTCATACAGACGCACCTGAAAGATACACTCCAATTGAGTAATTGATTGTTGTGAGAACAAGACCAAACCATTGAATTTAAATGTGCTGGCTGGTAAGGGGGGGTTCACAGAGTAGCCCCAAACCCTACAGTTTTTGTGGGCTGACACCTGTCACAGCACCCACAGACCATTTCTCCAGTCCGACCGTGAACAGTCAAGTAATTTATGTGTGAGATGCGAAAGCGGTAATTACCGTGCTATTGATACTGGCCAAGAGTTTGCCATTGAACTCAACCATTGAGTAGACAGCTCCTTTTACTTCCTTTTCTGCTACGGTTTGTAGCTTTCCTAAAGAGAGATGAGTACAACAATTAGTTTCCCTTTTCAAAGTGCTGCTCAGCTTGAACCAAGACGACAAGAACTTAAAGACAAATACATTAACAAAAACAGCGTTTCAAATCAAACAAACAAATAAGCAAAATCAGTGAAATGTGCAGCATTGCTGCACATGCGCAAGGGATGGAATTAGACATTTGCAAGGACACAGCATGAAAGGAAATAAGCAGAAGCGGTGGGGGTGAAGGACTTTTCTGATAAGAAGTGATAAGCAATGATTAAGTGAGAGGGGGAACAAGAGCATTGTAGGACAAAGTGTCCCTGAGTGATGAAAAAGGACAAAGTGGATAAGAATAAAATCAAACCGAGTAGTATGATAAAAGTAAAGAAAAATAGAAAGTGTAAAGATAAACAACATAAGGTTGGAGAAAAGAAGAAAAACATTTGGTTGTGCTTCTGTTTTTGGAGAAAAAAGGCAAAAGAAAAGCCTGCATACTGACCGTCAGTGTAGTGAAAGACAATTATGCGCCCCTGCTTGGGCTCAGCCTCCTCTGGGTAGACCATAGCAGTACCGACAATGAAATACACTGATGGGTCTTTTCCCAGTCGGCAAGACACCATGCTGAGGGCATATTCACTTGGAAGGAACTGATGGGCATGAAGGACTGAAACAAATACAGCACAAAAATATTTTTTTTAGAGCACAATGCACGAGTGTTTCAAAGAAACAAAATTGCTCTACTATTCAAGGGAAGGCAGACATAAAAGTGGAAATCCAAATTCTGGAGCGTGAATGTTGAGTTCAAGCATTTGCAAGACCAAGAAATATTTTATTGGGGAAGCATGTTTATTTGCCCGTGTTTTTGAGAGATACTATTAATTTTAAATGCTGCAAATTTTGCACAGAGCGAAAAGCTATCCTGGGGTTCCACAAGAATTAGTACATATTAAATAAGGCATATATTACATGACCAATATTAATTATGTAGCAGCTACACTGACTTTTTATTGGATGTCTGATATAACCATTTACCATATTTTCACGACTATAAGGCGCACTTAAAAGTCTTAAATTTTCTCCAAAATAGACGTTGCGCCTTATAATCCAGTGCGCCTTATATATGGAAAAAAAACAGAAAATCAAAAACGAAAAACCACCACTGTCGGATATTAAAAAACACAAACGCCTGAACTGAAACAATACTGTTAAATATGCAGATGCCATCTTAGTTTACAAAATCTTCCATCATATAGCTCCTCCCCGACTGCAAGATTTTATACAAAAAAATCCAAAACATCATCAATGGCTGGCTCTAGAGGTGACTATAAAGTAGTGTGCTTCATACCTGGAAGTCAATAGCAATTACCGTATTTTTACGACTATAAGGCACACTTAAGTCTTAAATTTTCTCCAAAACAGACAGTGCGCCTTATATATGGAATAAATGTCATTTATTGAGTAATAATTTCTCTGCTACTAATATTGATATGAAGGCATTAATTGTAAATTAATAAGATTTTTAAAAAATAGATAAATAGTCATTAAAATGTACCTTTCCCTCGAATAATGGGAACAACCACTATTTATGTAAAATAAAAAAATAAAAACAGTTGGGATAATCTTACCTAGTGTTTTTTTATCTAAAATTATTGGTCATCCAATGATGCGTACATTGCAAAACAATCAGGAGAGCAAACAAATGTTTTAACTTTCAAAAGAGTTCACATTAAAAGTGTGATGTTCAAACAAGTGAGGTCAAAATTATCCCATTAAACTAAACAACAGTAATGCTGTGTATAATGGGTTTGTGTTTCATGAATAACCGAATGAACCAATGGACTCAGGTTAGGGATAAAATCTGTCTTGAAGCATGTTAATGCAAATTTTGTTTATACACCTGAGTTAATATTTATGAAAGAATAAATGTAGATGAATGTCAAGTCTGAGGATAAACCAAGAGCTGACTGACCTAATGAACCTAAGATATATTCTCCAAGCAGAATTTCAGTATTTTACCATCAGAGCAGAGGCATCAATATAAACACTCGGATCAAAAAAGGATTGTGCCGGTACATGTGGCAGTCTCACCTTCAAAGGTGTGCTGATCTACGACAAGCAGACTGTGAACCTCTACCTCGTCGCCAAAAGATGTCTCATGGAGAGAAGTGCTACTGGGGAAGAGCTTACTGGAGCTCACGCTGCTGGAGAGAGCCTAGAAATATATGAGATGGGAAAGGTCTGAAATTAATACAAAGAGCATAATAACAGGGTTTCTGCAGTGATTCACATCTCTGTGAGAAAAAGAACCACAGTAGAATTGGCACCATCCATGGTACCAGATGCGCAGCATTCAAATCAGGTAAGCCTCTTTGTGGTCATTGTGCAAAAGGCAAGGATTTGTCTGTACAAGCTGTGCACTCTGGTAGAATATATACGTATGTATGTGTATCAAGTAGACACCTTACTGTGGTGGTTGACACAATTTGTGGCAAAAAAATTGAAAGGATTGTGGTTAAGTATTCCGTCAGCATTTTGATCAAAAGATAGTATTTTAATGGTGTCAATTACTCCAAATTTACATAGACTGGAAGTGATTTAGAAAGCATTCCTTATTGAATTTCGATTTTTAATAGGTCTGCCGACCTAAAATAGCAGTTAATTGATATTGTCTGATACATTTTTGCCAATATGCAATGTTATGTACACATTTAGTAACACTGGTTTGTTTTCACACCAGCTCAAAAGATTCCAATTATAGACATTTTAGGTTTGGTCCAGACAAAACAGGGGAAGAGTTTCTTTTGGGGTATAAAAAGAACTTGTTTGGAAGAGATCTGTTTCACAGTATACATATAATAAAACACTTGTTTCACTTCTATTATAATTACCTCTTTCTAGGGAGACACTGAAATTGACACAGCATAACTTCATTTCATTTAGATGTTCATTATTTTCTATAACAATTTTCATTTAGGCCAAGTCAAGAAAAATGTAAAAACTCTGCCTCAAGCTTTGAACTACTGTGAAGCAAAAGATCGGGTGGTGAGACAACAAGCCTGAAATTAATTGGATATCCATAATGACATATTTCATGGGCTCAGCATGACTGCCAACACAAGTTGCTAAGATTTCAGGGAAAACAGAATCCTGGTTGGATTTAAATCCAATTACATGACGGTAAAATTTGTGGGTTTTTTTTTTGGCCCCGAGGTTGTACACTGCTGCCACAATTATTTGAAATCCCTTGAAATCCACAAACTATATTGGACAAAGTAATAATAAATCAATGGTCTTATTTTTTTTTCATGTCAAATGACTGGGCTAATCTTAACCAAACTAAATTGCCAATAGGACAAAAAATTAATCACGGCCTAAGAAAGTACATTCATCATGTTCTCATGTTATAAATTCTCTGCATCATTAGCATGGTTGTATCATATGTGTAGTATACTTATTATCCCAACATACTGGTAGCTACAGTACCTGGGTACTTGCACTGGGTCGCACAGCAGAGGTGGTACCGCTTACATCCTGAATCTCCACCCGACTAGATAGAACCCCAAAACACTGTGAAATTTCTTGGTAGCAGATCCGCCTAAGGGGGTGAACAAAAGAAGTTGTGAGATGATAAAAAGGAGATCATAAAAAGCAAGTAAACAACTGAGGGGGGGGGGGAGTTGTGGGAATAACGAGACAGCGACAGATAAAATAAAAGCAAAGCAAGTCACATTGGAAATATCTGTGTTCTTGAATATAACGATGAACTATTTACAATAATTAACAGAGGCATTTGTCAACGAACAACGGGAAGGAAAAATGTACAGGAACAGATGTGCAACAAAACAAGAACGAAAATAAAACTATAACAATGCCTATGAAAATAAACTAACCCTTGCAAAAATTCAATCGGAGAACAACACTAACCTTGGGGATTCATAGAGAGGAACAGTCCGGATGTGCAGTTTCTGAATCTCATCAATGGTGCCAATTGTCAGAGTGCTGTTGTTAGCCAGAGCCAGACTGTAACCAGGGACAGATTTGGTGAAGGACTTTTAGTTAAACAGCACATGGCATTATACAAAGTTTAAGACTTTGGTTAGAGGTAAAAGTTCACAATGTTGGAATAGTTGTAGTCTATGATAAATTGCGGAAGACTGTATTGAGTTCCATCAAATGCTGACCTGTCAGGATAGCCTTCTGAGTTGAGTGGACACATATAGTTGACCTCCTTGAGGTTGACGTTAGAAAAGACTAGCTTGTGGTTGGAAGAATATATGACGGTGGGCCGGTCAGAACAGGCAAAAACATTGGAGGTGGATAGAGATCGAAAGGTCCGCAGCACCGTAGGCTGTGTGCCCAGGGTGACCTTCTTGCGCTCACTTAGGGTACCTATGGTGACAGAAATGCAATGGAAGGACCATTGTTAATAATGTTGCCGAGTCAACAAGAATCACAGAATCATGGGTCCTTTGTAGGTGTGTGGCTGTGCACGTTTCGACATAAGCTGTCACATTGTAGCGTCTTCCAAGGATCCCGAAATAACAAAAACTTTGTAGTCACTTCCAAGTATACAGTGGAAAAAGAGTATTCTAGACTGTAGTCTGAGTTTTTGGTCAAAAATTACAGTTGAGACTCTTGGATTTCAGAATGTTGCGAGTTAGAATATGAAAACAAAATTAGCTCATTAGAGTAAGAAAGTCCTGAAGAAGTCATTTTGCTGTTCCAGTTGGGACAAGAGTAGAGAAATTAATGCTCCAAACCATTAACTTTTATTCCAATGCAAACTAAATTTTGGCGCTTACATAAAAATGAAAGGTAAATATTTTTTTATGCCACTTGAGTCTAGACTAGAGCATAACGATGACATTTTTATCTCAAAATATTTTTATTTTTTTTAAATAAGTAGGAATAATTTTTAGTCATATTTGAACAAGGCAGCAGGCCATTAAATCAGTTCCGATTAAAACGACCACTTTGGTTTATTTTACGATCAAAAGTGCAGTGAATAGTAAATCAGAAAAGTCCAATCTAATAGAATAAAGTAACTATTGACATGACAGCGAGTCTTTTATGTGCAAAAAGGCGCCATCAAGGTCAATAAAAGAAGTGTTTAACTGGAAAACCTAATAAGATAAAAACTATAAGACATTACTTTTTTTTTAGCATTCATAGCAGAAAATTGGGGATGGTTTAACAGACAAGAAACCACTCGTAACTATAATTAACACTAAAATAGCTTGTCATGGCCTTATACAAGACTGATGATCAAATGTATTTCTTTTTTTTTTTAACTATACATGGACAGAAGCCACAAAAAAGACATACCCGTCTGCAGATCAAGACCAAAGTAGAAGAGTGCACCATCTCCAAGGGCACACAGAAGGTAGTAGCTGCCTTCAAAAGTTGTCATTAGGATGGAGCGAGGAATAATCTCTAGGGATGGTAACAACAAAATTAAATATTTTTCATGTTGCTAAAAGTAACGTGTACACATGGCAACAACACAGTGACAATGGTGACTAAAAACAATTAGATTTGGAAATCAATGACAGCTATCATCTCGAGAGCAAATATGCTTGAAGCAATACAATGCTAAACTAACAATATTAATATGGAAACTCAAGGGAAATATACCATTGCATTGCTTCTGGGAGGCTTACAAATAGTTAGAAGACAGGAATACAATCTTTATGTTTTGGAGGAATAATTTCAATTGAAAGCTATCAATGCACAGATTGAAAGTGTGTGATGCTGTGCATTAATGAGATCTATTTATCATGGTTGAAACTAAGTGGTAAGAGGACTAGATCTGGTCTACACATTGCTGACTTGTTCAATTCGACTAAAGAAGTTTAAAATATGGTTATCCTAATTATTTCTCAAAACCTTCAACAAAGCAGTAAGTGAAGAATTACTGGTACAAGCCTTGGGCATCTACAGGGAAAGGCATTTTACCCTCCAGTAGTTCAGAAATGTATATTGCAAGGTATTCTTTTAATTTTATTTTTTTACATGTACTTGAAGTTTTTATGTCCTAAGACCGTCCATCAAATAAAATGCCAAATAAGGTGCCAAACTGCTCTTAGCCTACATTCAGTGTGTGGTTCGTCACGAAGCAATTTCCCTCAACTTTGTGCTTTTATTTATGTGAAGGTTTTAGGGAAGTTTTTGCCTTGGCTTTGAAAGTGCGTGAGTGGTAAGGAAATTCCACTATAGTGGATTTGTAAAGTCCATTAAGGCATTACACTACTTTGACTGGGGAATGGAAATAAACTTCACTTGACACCTCCAAAGTTTACAGTGTTCTTGGAGAAGCCAGAAACAGCAATTCTGTTTACTTGCTGGTGCACCCAGCCTTCTTTTTCCTCTCACCTCCACCCAGCATTTCCTTGTGAAGGGCAGAGAAGCAGGGCAGTTTAAGCACACGGGCTGAGATGTCAGTCCACAGTCCCACAGCACAGAGTGGTGATTCACTAACACCCTCACCGAGTGGGGTGATGTCAAGGCAGGCTACCTCATGTTCCATATCTGTGTTGCTGAAACAGAGTCAAGTGGTAGACAGAGAAAGACGGGTGTTCATCTAGAGCAATATCAGAGCAAACTTTAGATAGGGGCACAATGTAAAGCTGTGTGCATGTTTTATCAAAGTTAAATATTGCAGACTGACAAAATCGGTACTCAATAGACGCACTAGAACAGAGGTGCTCATTATGAGAGCAAAATTTGATCCAGTCTGTTTCGGGCCTGAATGATATCTCATTTTTGCCGTGACCTCACAATGAACCCACCACAATACTTTTATTGAACATGCATTTATGACTTATTTAAGAATCATCATGGTTTTATCAGGATCTTCATTGGTGGTTAGCATAAAGGACCTGTCAAAGCTGCTTGTCAAGTCGCGTGGGATGTTGGAGCAAAAAAAGTGGGAACACACCTACACTATAAGATCAAATTAACAACCAAAAAGAGCACCCAACCTTTATTATAGTTATTAATAAAACCGTTGTAGGTGATATTTATGCAGACAAAATATAAGGAGACGGCGTGCATATTTTTAGGAAAAGGTTATCATTTCATTTCACTTAGAGGCAAAAGTTAATGTTTTTTTTATAAATAGATTGTTCATCATGCATACCAGATTTTCCTACCTTATCTGTTTTAGCTCTCCAGCCAGAATCTTGAGATAGTAAAGGGCACGGCCGACAGCAAGCACCACCTGAGTGTGGTTGCAAGCAGCCACACTGATGTTCCTGCCCTGTGGCTCCTTCCATTCGCTTACTAATGCCTTGCTGTCTTGAAGCACCAAGCGAACAGAGCCGGACGTGATCTGAAAATACACAAGATTTCCTTTTTAAACATTATTCTGGACAGCACCACTGGCAAGTGACAACGGGTGTTACGGTGATTGAAGATGAAACTGCTTCCAAGAAAATGTTTTACATTGGCTGTAAGCCACGATTGCACTAGAAAAGATAAAACATTTCCTAATTGCTTTCCCAACGATATAAACGTTTGTACTTAAAATACCAAAATATGATTAATTTTCCATGCGTTCCACTCACATTTTTTCTTATGCTGCTGAAATCATTTTCGGCGAGTTTCATGGAAAGTTTAGCCTAAGTCTTTGCTCTAAATTCAAAGTCAAGTTATATAAAGCTGTAATATTTCAATCATCTGCTTAATCTTTTGTGGTCTGCCAAAAAGTGAATAATACTTTATATTAGTATAAAGTAGCTAATGAAATTTCCCGAATACGGGATGAATAAATGTTATCCATAATCCATATTTATCCAGGTTGCTATTGTTTAGAAAATAATCATTTTCTAAAACATTTTTACACATTCGCTGACAGGCATATAACCACAAATTCCACTGGTAGTTTGCAAAAAGTGTAATGAAGAAAGAAAAATTAATTAACAATCAAAAATGATTATTTTTTTAAATGAAGACATTTGTTTACGAATCTGCCAAGAAATATGCATTTTAACATTAGTAAATTTTTTATCAAAATTAAATAATTTGAGGGATCCTACCCACAACCAACACTTATTTTGTACTAAAGCAAATTGTTTCTTTAGAACTCAGTTAGGTCAAAGGTGAAAAACATTGTTGATACCAACCTGAATGAGCTGCTGGTGTGCAACGTTGCCACAGTAAAATGTCTGCTGATTGTCCACAAAGCCTGGAAGTTCTGTTTCCTCAACCTCCTCCCCACTCAGCATCAGCACTCTAAAAGAAAACACATGATTAAGATCAGAAAAGACATGCAATTGGCATCAAATATCGGACGGACATGCTCGACTGAAATTGCTCACCGTGTTTGACCTACGAACGACAGCACCAGCATGTCATCTGTCTCTTTTCCTGCCTCCGACCGTAGTGGCCACAAACCTGGAAAATAGGAGAAAGAGAAATGTTACTAAATCAATCAATTCATTAAAGGGAGAAGTACAAAATTGAGCAAGGGGCCAGAGAATGCTCCCTATTAAAAGTTCACATTTGAAGAGAAATGAAAGATTGCCATTGATTAGTTAAGTGAATCATTGTCTCATCCTTAGGCATAAGGTGGCAGTGAAGTGAAAAGTCAAAACAGATCAATAAACATTGTAAACCTTAAGAGTGCGAGTAGACATTTAGTGGTCTCGGTGGCTCCTTTAACTTACAGCGATTGCCTGGGACTAAACTTGTCTATTGTCATTAATACATGAAAGGCACAAGGTACAAGAAAACAATAACAAAAGCATGACTGAAGGCCAAATGCCCTTGTCAGAAAAAAAAACGGATGTTATAATATAGAGCTGTTAAAGGACCACATATATCAGCTGAGCATAGGCGTCATTGATCAAGAGACAAGGTGGAGCTTTTATCTGGGACCATCTCCGCACAACCTCCGCACAACCTCCGGACAACCTCCGGCAACAATTCGAACACTTCCGACAATGCCAGAACACAAGCAACACATTGGTCCATTGCCATCTGGTATTCAGAAGACAGTGTTAGGCCATGTGAGGGATGTTTATTTCTAATAGTGTAATACTGCACAGAATTCTGTTTTGGTCAAAAAATATTTTCTTGTATTTCTCTATAATATAGCTCATAATCATCTCCTCCTGGTATATTTATATTAAGAATTACAGTTTAAAATGACAAAAAAAATCTGACTTTCCAGTGTGTAGTCTGTGTAGGTTTTCTACAGCTGTTCTGGTTTCCTCCCATATCCTCATATCATGCATGGTAGGCTGGTTGATCACTCTAAATTGCCGTTGGGTATGAGTACAAGTGTGAATGATTCAGTATCCCTGTGCCCTGCAATTGGCTGGCTACCAATTTAGGGGGTCTCCGACCTGCTGTCCAATATAGAAACATCCCTTTCCATCAACATCTTTATGCTACCAGTAGTTTAATGTGTACTGCATTAGATTTTTCAGTTATTAATCATGTTCATTAATTGGTTGCAATACGTTAGGTAAAGGCCTATGATTGTTTATCAGTCCAAGCGGCACAAGTTTTTTTTTTTCTTTAGAAAAGAGGCTAAATGTCACGTACTTTATTAGTCCCTCAACCATCACTAAGCTTTCCCCTCAAAAATTAACTGTTAAAGTACTGGTAACGATGCTTTATTTTCAAAAGCTTTTTAAAGGGCATTTTTGGACAATACTGAGCTAAGTCCCATGGCCACAGAGCCATCTGTTAGCATTCAGACGTGCAGCTTGGACAGGCACCAGGTGGTGTTTTTGGCATGAGGACCCAAACAGCTGTAGAGGTTCAAGAGGCTCGACTGTCAAGTAAGGGCAAGATTAATGTCGTGATAAAGTCAAGTCTCGAAAAGGCGGTGGACAAACACACAAACCTTTGATTCCTGGTAGGTCAATACTGGCATGCTCATGAATCCCAATGCCGTTGCGGATTATCCGAAGAGAGCCTTCTTTGAATGCACCTGAACATGTGACCAGCTGAAGGTAAAACATGAAGGCATGAATTAAACACGAGCTGGGATATGAAGGAATATACTTGCTACGTACAACAAGCCAGGAACTGTTTAAGTCTAGGTTAATATGGACTTTTGTGAGATTTATACTTATCCTAAATACCAAAGTAGAACATTTTTTTCTTTCTACACAAACGCCAGCTCTATTCTGGTGGAATATCCTACTAGTTCTTCATTCTAAACTAATTATTGATTGGAAGTTTTACAGAGCATGGTAGCCTATATTAAATGAGTTTATGATGTTAAGACATTCAGCTGCATGATTTAGGACGGTTGAATTTTGCACTAGGGACATTACACTTTGGATACTTTTATGAAGAGTGAAATTGTTCTAAACTTAGTCGATTAAATCCTTCCTTCCTGCTTGCTCACAAATCTCCACAAACAATCTAGATATTGAAAAACCGTCATCAAGGGAGGCATAAAAAATTGTGACGAGTTGTAATTGTGAAGAAAAATCTATAATGCCAAATCTAGGGTATAGTATTTAGTATAAAGTCAGCTGAAATTGGCTCGAGCACCTTGCGACCCTGCCAAGGACAAGCAATGTTGAAAAAATATATCAGGAAGAAAGTTTCTTCCGATAACATTTACTACATCTTTATTAATAAAGGCTTGATGGAGCCCCCATACAAGTGGAAAAACAATAATTAAAATTAGAAATAACTGAGTTATAATAAAGGAATTGAGATTCACCTGGCCTTGGCCTTGCCTCTCCAGGTCTACGACACACATATCCACAATTGGGCCCAGATTAGTAAATGTCTCCATGACAGCCACATATGATCCCTGGTCATTGCTGTCTACGTTTAACTGTTGATAAAAATCCGATTAGTAAAAGTATAAGAAATAAAACTTGAAAAAGCATAAAATGAGAGGACTAAGACAAATTTGGCACTTTTAACATGCATATGTAACAGTATTATTTGCTTACTACTTTTGTGTTATATAACTAGAAAACTCCTAAATCTCCTTCCTTACCTTGACTAGCTGGGAGTCACCAAGTCTGGAGCCCACAAACACCACACCATTATCCAAGTAGGTCAAACACTCCGCAATGGATGTCTGCCAGTGCAGAAAAGCACAGAAACATTGTCTTAGCGCATGCATTATTTTTGTATACTTCATGCACGTACAAATAATGTTAAAAGCCCCCAAATGTGCTAAAATTAATAAAAACAACAACTCGTTAACAGTCAGTAAGTCCAAGCGTAAATATAATGAATGAACCATTGCAATAAAAGCATTATACTTTTATAAATATAATGCTTGAAAAGTGGTGTCAGGAAGAAAAAAAACAACATTTGTTGATTAAAAGGGAAGAAAATGGAAATCAAAAGAGCTATTTACTGACATGACAATGCAGGGATGCTGCTGCTTGCTGGCTGAGCAGACGGTTACCAACAATAAAGCCAACAATTTAAAAAGCAATCTGTCTCTTGCTCAGCAGTGGCACTCACATTGATGGCTTTCATCTCTAGCACCACTCAGAGGACTTGCAAAACAGAATTTACGAGACTCTTGCCATATCATGAGAGGAAGATGTTGCAAGCCATAGTTGTCTTCTTTTCACGTGAGATTTGGCTTCAAAGTTTGCCAGTTAAGTGCAACCATTGCCTAAATCACTTTAAAATTGATAAGTTGGCACCAGGCTAACAGGCATAGAAAATGATTTGTTGTTTTCTCTATAAAAGTGTGGAAAGATCCATTAGGTCCTGTCTAAGCCATAAAACACTAAAAAAGCTATACTGAGAAGTAGTCCTGTGAGGAAGGGAAAGCTGGAGAAAAACCAACAAGCAAGAAAAATGGTCACTATGCAATTTAACAGGGTTGGAGAAATTCCAGGGAAAAAGCAAGTGGACCAACACAGTATGAACTCGGACAATGAGAAAATTAAAGTGATAAAGTGAACACCCGCCATACTACCATTTGGCTCTAATCCCCACAGATTATAACAGGTTTTTTATCGGACTTGAAATGTAGTCAAATTTGGTTCACTTTGTTTGGATATTAATTTAATGATTCTGGATTTAATTCATTCGTTAATAGAAATGTACAAATAAAGAAGCTTGCAATACATCTGAAATTTTCCCATGTAATATTGAACATACTGTATGCAGCATAACATATCATCTGCAAAAAGCAGAGATGCTATACCGAAGCCACCTTACTGGACCCTTTATTTTCATGATAAAAATATGAACAGAATGGGTGCCAAAGAGTAGCTTTAATTTTAGCGAGTTCAAGCCTCAATGTAAATGCATTCGACGTGCTGCGGACTCTGGTTTTACAGGGATTGAACTGCCTCAAAGTACAGAGGCTTTGCTTCTTCAATGGAGTGGGTTAGTAGTATTGAGAAGGTCTTCAAAATATCCGGCCTACTGACTCAAAATCTCCTGAATTGAGTTCAGCAATTCCCTGTCTCCTCCATACAGTATTGAAAGTACACCATTTACTTTTGAACTGCCTGATGGTGGAGCAAAATCTATTGGAAACTGCCAAAAAAATGTTCTCCAATGCCTCATTAAACTCCTCTCATGGCCACAGGAGCTGCACTCATCAGTAGTTAATCATTAGAGAGTTAAATATTTCATATAGACAATGTTTTAATCTTATTTGCCAGTGCCAGTGATAAATATGGCATACAACTTGAAGCAAACACACTTCCGATCTTGGTAGAACTGTACGAGTAAGGCCCTCAAAGTCCAACAGTTTCTTTATAGTGAACAGACCCCAAAAGATACAGTGTTCCCTCGGTCATCGCGTTAAGTGAATTTCCGCGAAGTAGGGATTCCCCTTCAAAAACGCTTAATTTGGATTTAATTCAAAAATATTTTTTTTTACCCCCTGTACACAGTACACCAGAGAGTGGAATTCATGTTATAACAAAAAAAAAAACAGTAAAATATGTTGTATCAATGTAATATTTGTATTTTTTATGTTTTTCCCAAAAAAATCTGCGAAGCTGAGTCCGCGGTGGCTGAGCCGCGAAGTAGCGAGGGAACACTGTACTTTAAATCTCTTATAGATATTATTCTCAATGCGTTAAAAGGAAAGGGTTAACCTTATAAATATATTTCATTATCACAAATGTCTATCTTTTATTACAGCTGGGACGACAGCATACAATGCACAGTATAGGGTAGTTAACCATAACGTAAAATAAAGTACCTCTCCCAACAGCTCCACGTGCAAGTCTTTCAGGGCAACTGTTCCATCCATTAGCTCTTCTTTCTCCAGTAACAACATGAAAAGGCGCCCTTCCATGTCTCCCAATAGGTAGCGTGATCCATTAGGGTCCACACGGTTGTGACAGACAATAGTGCTTTGCTGCAGTAAAACATCCCATGTCAATAAACCATTAGGGAAGGTAGATTTGGTAACATAATAGAAAAGTCAAACTGAATAAAATCTGTAATAAAAGGCACTTTTAACCAGTAAAACGTACATAGCAAATACTGCAGTGGCTCTCTAACATATTTGATATAAACCTGCAGTAAACCTCAACCACAAGAAAGTAAACCAACGGTAACCATGATAAAAAAAAAAAAGGGAAACCAATGTGTGTGTCTGGCCCCAAAAATATTTGGAGGCTGTTAAGTGTTTAGAGATGGTCAGTCTTTATATTTTACCTCTCACATTAGTCTCTGCTACAATATGGACAATTATGACAAGGATTGGAGGCTGTTAAATATTTGGATATTGTCAGTCTTTATATTTTAACACTCTCACTAGTCTCTGCTACAATATGGACAAGTATGACAAAGCTTATTAAAAAATAATTTGCCAGAAGTCTTGTAAAACTTTGATAACTGTCAGGGAGTGCATACAGATAAGCTCCAGAAGTTTTTTTTAGTTAAATTACCAATAAACTGGGAAAAATTAGGTCATATATTTTGGGTAACCTTTCTACGAGCTTCCCATAACAATTTGAAAAGATTTTTAGATCACACCTTCACTAAAATTATGTAACTTAGCTGATGTTTTTTCAGGTTAACCCATTAGTTTTCAATTGGCTTGATTGAGTTGATGGTTTTACTTTGTAACCAATTTAGCATTATGCGGGAAGACATTTATTTGAGTGCCAGCTTGAACCTGCTGCCAAATATATTGAGATGGGCCGTCATTATTTCCCCACAATGTTCCGTTCTAATCATGCCAATTACCTTGTAAAGTGCATCAGTCAAGGCTTGCAAGCTTCCATTTTATTCCCTACTAAATAGAAGGATTTTCATAATGGCAAAGCAGTTACATTTTTGTTTTGTAAGACCACAGGATATTTCTCCTTAAAATTAAAGTATCTGTGCATAGGTACACAGCAATCTGCTTTTTTCCCCCCTGGCTTTTTTAGCGGCTTCCTGCTGGCAAAGTGGCATTTTCATTCACACCTGATTTATACCGATTTATACCAGCTTCAGCTGGAATTTTCACAAGGTATTTTGCCTTCACTAATGACTTCATGCGACATTTCTGAAAGTATAAATGCAGCTCACATAAACTGTCTCTTTCCTTCACAGTGTAATTGCTCAAAATTACCTGCTGTTTATTCTGGGCATACTTGTTAGACATGTGTCGTGCAGCCAAGGATGAATAAGACCTATGCAAATTTCTATGTCATGATATAAATGTTTTGTATAAAGACCGTAAGAATTAAAAAATAAATATAAATTATCTAATCAGTCTTGGCTTTTTCTGTTAAAAAATAATTGCAGTTGTGCTAACTTGACTAAAAATGGAATGGTTTAGTCGGATTTCCTGTAACACAGAGATAGGGAAAAATGTATTTCTCTATTCTCCAAAACGAGAAGATTGATAGTCATAACATTTACACTGCCAGTGCAGTATTGAGAGGGGCTGAACAGTTGAGCATCTATAATGAATATACCAGTATCAATTCTAGTGTTTTGCCAGACCATGTCATCTCATTTCAGGGTTTATATAATTACCTTGATAGTGGGTGGTGCAATGGCCAAATATTTGTCCCCATTGTGGTAAGAAATTGACTCTTGTCCTATGATTATAGCACCACCAAAAGGCTCTGGGACTAAAATGCAAGCACAGCAAAATAATACATTACATGGGGCCAACCAAGCAAACACACTCTTGCATCCATTTTTAAAAAATATTGTTTTGTACAATTCTCAAATATGACTGGTCAATTGCCCATCTAATTAAATAAAACTACTAAAAACCTTTTCACACTATACAACACTGTCACCCAACCGATTTATTGTGCACGCTCAGCCACAACACCATTATTTAGAATGTCCACAGTATTGGTATAGGTGTTATTCCTCCCTCTCCTTACCTTTGTTGGGGTTAGAAAGGGCTTTGGTAAAATCAATCTTTTTCCCCATCAGTGGCCGTTCTTCTCGAGAGAATAAGCGGTAGGCTATGACTAAGTCTTATAAAAAGGCATATGTCGATGTGTGCGGAATTGAAGCGTGTGGGTGACAGAAATGCTCACTTTAGATTTAAATTCTGCTCAGATTCACCAGTACCATGTAATTACAGTTAGGTTATCCAATAAAGCAGATGGCGGTTGACTGGGTTCAGGGTGAACGAACCTGGTATGACCATAGATGCTTCAGCTTCAACATTCTCCTGTTTCCATGGCCCCTTGTTGAACTCCTTTTCCCTCAGAGAAACCTCATAGGTCTTTACATGGCGCCCCTGGGGGTCCTACAGTACATAACACGCATCTTGAGCGACAAACTGGAAGACCAGAACTCAATCAAATCTATGCTTTCACTAAGATTACAGTAAGAGCTCAGCACCTGCTACAAAACAAACCTATTTCTGTAAAACAGTCCCTGTCATTTGATATCGTTCTACTTCGTTTAGCCCATTAATTTTGGGTTTGAAAATAATAAATGCTAAAGATGCACTTACACAATTTCAACATTCAATGTTTTCCTTTTATTTTGGATATTTCTAATACCAGAAAGGCAACTTCTGTAAATAGATACAAAAGCCCAAAGCATACCTGATAGATGAGGCACACGGTAGGGGCCTGACAGCCATAGAGGAAGTGAACATCGATAACTTGCAGTTCCTCCAGTCTAATGTTAAATGCCTTAAGCTCACGATTGTCTCGATCCAGGGGGATCACCTTAAACAACCCATCATATAGCCGTAGACCAATCATACGGCATTCTGGATCAACGATTCCAATAATACCGGTCTCTGAGGGCCGCCCAATTCGATCCTGAGAATAAAAAGATCATTTCATGCATTTATTTGAGTAAAATCAAAATAAAACATCCGAATATCAGTTGAATCCAATTTTCAGTTTCCTACTTTATTTATGTTTTCAGATTGCAAAGTGACAATTAGCAGTGCCAGACAGCTCAGTCTCTCAGAAGTGGATACTAAGAAACTGTGGACGTGACTCATGTTTACATTTTTAAAAGGTTGGTGCCATTAAAAAAAAATTGTCGGATGAAATGATAATGCATTTTTATTGTTCACTTACCTGGACATTTCCATGGGCACGAGTGATAATGTCAATGCTTTCCCCATTTTGTTTGTATTCAAGAATGCAAGCATTGTATTTCGATGTGAGTATAAACAGCAAATCCTTGTTCTCCCCCTATCATATGAACAAAGGAAAGTTATGAATTAATGACATTGCAAATAATGGTTAATCACTTAGAAATCAGCCGTTTTTTTTTTGTTCTTTGCAATAATGGGCTGGGTGAGCCATCACTAATAAAAGCTACTCCCACTTATATTGCATGTTAGTAAAAAGAATTAGAAAATGGCATATTATTACCATGGATTGAAATTAAGTGCTCCCCAATTGCCCGTGGCAGGGATAAAACACACGCGATGGGCAAGCAGTCTTCATATAATACAACCCCAAATTAAAAAACATATTTCAAGTAGTGTAAGAATCGGCGGTGGAAAAGAAAGCGAAATAAAGAACGGTGTATAAATTGGCAATGAAGCGTGAAGAAGAGAAACGATCAGTAGATATCAAAATGAGACAACAGTACAGTCTACTTAAGGGAGAGTGCTTAGCCAGTCCCCCAATTGAAGACACCAAGCAGGATACACCACAGTTATCTCTGCTGTTCTGGAATTTAGACATTTCCCGGGCAACCAGGCTAGCTACTCAGACATCAATAGTGCCGTACAATAAGACGATATTCAGTTCCCAAACAATATAAAGCTGTCTATTAGCATTCTAGATGTGTAACATCAGGGGTGCGTAAACTTTTTTTAAAATCTAAGATCTACTTTTCCAGTTTTTTTCCAAACATTGCACAGGCTACTTTTTTTTCAGGCCACTGACAAAGCATTTACGTATGTTAACAAACCCTTAACCACTGCAAGAACCAATATAGCTATCCCTCCATACTTTGTTGTTCAGTTGGATTCAGTGCATTTTGGAGTTTTAAAAAGTATTTATAACAATTAAGAAAAAAAAGAGTGGCACTCATGAAAGGCGTCTGATCGGTTATGGGCATGAGATTGACCAATTAGGACCAATGAGCATTCACCACAGAATGGTTTCATCCTGTGAGCTTATTGGTTGCAGAGACACAAACCTCACAATAGCTTGGATAAGGAAAACAACAGAATGGATGAAATCTTTTTGTCATGCGATCTACCAATAGTATGTAGGTAATTTACTGGTAGATTACAATCGATTTATTGAGAACCCCTGCCCGACATAAACCGGGTGTTCCAGCAATCAACATTTTGGCCAGCGGACAGTGGCCAATTTTCAATGAATTGCAACATGGATGGGATATAATTTGCAGTAGACACCATCAATCAGCCTAACAAAAGCTCCACTTGATATTGTGACAGTTAGTTCCTTCTGATATTGAACTCTGTGATAATATTGCATTGCATGTTTTTTTTAAAAAAACGTATTGGGAAGACTGTTTAATGCAACATTTGCCCTCAGGTAAGCAAAAATTTGGGTGCAGTGTATAAAAGGGGGCAAGAAAATAACTTCATGCATGCGGTCATTGTTTTAAAATATATAATATGATGCAAGACTGTCCTGATGGTGCCTCAATGAGATTGACAAATATCCTCTATGATCGGTTTTTATTTCTTATTCTGTGTTTGAAGTATTGATGGCCCATTTTGACAATGACGCTAATTATTGGATCGTACACTGTGCAGTAAAAACAGCTAAATTGTACCTTGGGTCTAAAGAGCTCCATGACAGCAATCTTTCCATACATGCCTACTTCCTTAACAGGTCTGAGTCCTTCAGCTGTGACAACATAAATCTCCAACCTTGTGTTTTTTGCTATAAGCAAATTGAGGTCATCTGCAGAGGTGAAGTGACCTGCAAAATCATCATAACATATCATGCTTATTTACATTAATGTTCATGCCTATATCACTAGAAAAGTTTGAAAAGATATTTGCTTGTAAGGAGCAAGTTATGTTAATATTGAGATGCAGATACTAAATTGAATAACTCTTAAAAAATGTACCATGCCAACAAAATGGGCTAAGATAAAACTAAGTATGATGGTAATGTAAAATGTAAGAAATGTGATGCATGTAGGAATTGCATATTCCTTTTCTAACAATTATCTTTTCAAAATTATTATTATTGTGATTCCAACCCTGCATGCATTGTAGCATATTTACAAATCCTCACAAGAAGTTAGTTAGTGTAGCTGTTTTATTTTGAAGCTGACAACATAGGGAAAGTCATCGCTGCTCAGTTCGAAGAAAATGCTGTTAGTTTACGTCATGATGTAGTTTGGATTTTTAGCTGTAAGAATGTTGTTTACATTTTCTATTACTCTTTGAAAACATCCTTTCCTCTGGTGATGCTTTATAAAGGGAAACTTTTCCATTTTGGTTATTACTTGGAAGCAAAAATTATATCAAAGGTTAATATGGTTGGATCAAAGGTAGCACAGAAAATACATGTCATAAAGATTATGCACAGATCCTTTGATTTAAAAAATAATAATAATTGCCAGGTCAATTAGTAATGATGAGAATCCTATAGAAAAACAATAAGCTTTGATATGGTATCATTTTGGTCATGTAATCTTTTAAATTTCCCCCCATCTCTTCATTTCTGTTGGATTTGTTTTCAGGCAACTAAACAGGGGCATCAATAGTTTTGTGAACCTAGTAGAATTCACCAAAAATGTGGAAAGGATGACTAGTGATTTGTTTGTACAAGTACCCACTACAGGTTAGGTTTTTTTTTTTTTTTTTTTTACTAAATCGAAAGTAGTATTTATATTCAAGTACATCAACGCTGCTTGCTCGGATCTTACACGAGTAAAACATTTTGAGGTAAGAGCGGTCTGTCTGTCAGCCTGAGTCGGGCTATCGGCTACTGCAGGCCCGTGTGGAGCGCGGGAGTTCATCTTACACGCGAGAAGCAAAACTTGGGCATATTTACCTGTGATGCAGGCGTTGACTGCCGTGGGCTTTTGAGCTGTAACCACATAATTGTACGACATCTTGATCAGTGTAGCAGATAAACACCAAAATAGTGCTATATCTTTCGCGCAAATGACAATATCATTGAACTAAGCCTCCCGGAAGTAGTTCAGCTCCGTCTGTCGATGGAGCATTGGGAGAGAATAGTAAGAAAATGCTACAGCGCCCTCTTTGTCATGGAAGTCAATTGCAGGAAATGTATTTATGAGCGCTGTATCAAAATGACATGTAGCGTATGATTCCGTAGTATATTCATTTTACATGAGACATTGACTGCCATTTACGGCGATGGACGTCTAATTTATATTAAATGGAAATGCTGGCGCTGATCATAAATGTAAACTACTTTTTTAAATTTATGACGTCAGAGTAAACTTTGGGAATGGCGTCATCCACAGTAAGAAGCATCAATTGGAAGCGGTGTTTATGTAGTATTTATTTTTATTTTTATTTTTAAGGTCAGCAGGCAGCCAAAAAGGTAAGTTACAAACTTCACTTTTGTTCGGTTGTTTTGCGATGTATTCATTTACTTTTTGCACCAGAGCAACGATTATATTTAAGTGATGGCATGCTGGATATATTGGATGACATTGGTTTGATGTTCTAAAATAACGAATATAACTCGTATAAACTTATTTATTTATCTTAAAACATTCAAGATGTGACTTTTTTTGGACGAGAAACGTTGGACGGAAAATTGGTTGCTATGGGTAACGGCCTATGGAATGTAAACAAAACACTGAAACGAAAATACTTGTGTCCTTTGGGACCAAAGAGGAAAATGGAAATTAAATTATTTTATCTTCTATGATCTTATATCACATTTTATTATACTGCATTGCGTTGTGTTTTATTATATTATTTATATTATATTATACGTCAACGCCAAATCGATCTCATGTGGGCTGGACCATTTTAGATACAATGTTTAGATTTTTTAAATAAATGGATTAAAAGAGCTGGAATTAAATCCCTGAATATTCAGTTTTTTAATAGATCTTAAACAATGTTTATTTTAGCTTTTTTAAAATATATTTTAAGATTTTACAAAATGATTTTTGAACTAAAATCACAAAAAAATGATTACAAAAATGCAATTATTGATTTAAAAGGGTAAAATCAGGAAATTTAATATACATGCATACTCTTCAGTTCAATTTGATCCTAAAACTGAAAGTCGGCACTCATAATTTACTTTCCCGGGCCACACAAAATGATGCGGCGGGCCAGATTTGGCCCCCGGGCCGCCACTTTGACACATGTGGTGTAATAGAAATAGATATGATTAAAATGAGAAGATTTGTGTTAAATAGAAGGCAATCAAATGTGTGCGTGCCTTCAAGGTTATTAAAAATACCAAAGTCCCATCAATATCTGAACAGCTGTTATTTTCAAATAGTAAAACAATTAGCAGTACATTCACGCTGATGTGTATCAACTCAATTCCTTTACCTTTCCACTTCCACAGTTTACCTTGAACGATGGAGGCTACTGATGAGAAAGTAGACAATTCTAATATTGAGATCAAAATAACAGTTGTTCGTGCAACTAACATGGTGAGTGAAAAAAAACCTCTGGTTAAATTTGACTTTTAATTTTGCTTTTCTCTTTTTTTTCCTCTATTAATGATTCTCTATTTAACTTCTACACAAGTCAAATGCTTTCGCACAAGTCAAATGCTTTTATTCTTATTTTAAATATTAGCCCAGGACAGTATTTTATATATTTTTTACAATATTTCTGTGTTAATGATTCAGCATTTGCACTTCTAATTGAAAACTTCATTTTATTATTAGCATGGAAAAAAGGCAGGAACTGTCCAAAGTTTTCTTAATATGGAGGTCAATGGTGTGCTGTTGGGAGAGTCTGAAAAACGTACAGTTGATCCCGCGGCCCAGTTCATTGAATATGACTTCACCCGCAAATTTACCTGCGGCAATGAAGCACTGGCACTTAGTGACATCCTTCACAAACCTGTTGTAGGTAAGCTACTGTAACTTGTGTAAGTAGCTAAGTACTTTTTTCTTTTATTTATTTTTAGACATGAAGCTCAAACGGATCTCTGTTCTATCAAACTGCTACTGGAATTATTTTACTCTTCAAAGCTATTAAAAAAAATTAGGACCTTTTTATTTTATTTTTATATGTTGCATTAGAATTTTAGAACATATGGAAGTAAAATTGGCAAAAAAATTCACATGTGGTTGAAAATAAACACCCTGCACCCAGCCTGGGAACCACTAAAATAACCAGATTTCTGTATTTTTTTTTTTACTCTGCAATGTTATTCCAAACTCTCATGAACACCATTTTTGGACTGCTACCCTCAGAATTGACTGTAAATTGTGTGCTAGGTGTTTTAAGTACAGATATTTACGTTCTCTTTACCCTTTTATTGTTTTGGCTGTTTTTTTTTTTTTTTTTTATTGCACCAAAAAAATCAGCGATCCTGTCTGAGAAATAGAAGTCCAATCCAAATCCAAGCCATGGAAATGCACTGTGTTTTCTGGTTTGCCGTTACATCATTTTGGAAAATATTATTTTTGGTTTTATCGACAGTTGTAGGTTCATATAAAACATCTTCAGTGGTGTGAATATTCAATATCTAAACCTCTAATCCTCACATAGGTCGCAGAGGGTGCTGGAATCTATCCAGTCAATCGCAAGGCACAAGAAGATGGACAACCAATCACGCTCACATTCATACCCAGGGGCAAATTCCACTGTTCAACTAGCCCAACATGCATATTTTATGGATATAGGGGGAAACCGGAGTACCCGGAGAAAACCCATACAGACCAAGGTGAACATGCAAACTTCACACAGAGAGGACTGACCTAGTATCAACCCCTCGACCTCAGAAATGTGAGCCCAGCGCGCCAAACACTTTTTCGACCGGGCCACCTATGATCATAATTTAATTTTTTCATAACTTGATGTCATACCCAACTAATTGAAGTCGAGAGCAAAAAGAAAGGGAAGGGAGCTCTTAATAATGAGGTGCAATAAGTCCAAGAATGGATACCTTTTCTCTTTTAATAAAGTACAGATTGCAAGAGCCTCGCAATTGACATTGTAAAAATAATAATTTGCTTTTCCATTCTATTAATCTGAATGATTTTGTTTACAGTGACTTTGATAGAGCTTGTTCCTGAGAAAAAAAAGGTGGAGGCAAAGTCAATAGTTCTGGGAGAGGCAGTTATTGACCTGCTGCCTTTACTGCAAGGTGAATGTGCTTCTCATACATTTTGGATGCGTTTTAAAATGCCCTGAGGGAGCTCTTATTCTTCTTTCTGGGGAAGAAAGAAACTAATATTATTTCTCTTCTTTAAGCTGTATTTTTTTTTGGTGTCAGAACTGAATATAAATTATTTGCAGTATTAAAATGACCTTACCCATACTTTATTTTCAGGTGAATGCACCTTTTCTTCCACACCCACACTGCATGCAGTAACGAGTGCCACAGAAAAGGTCTCCACCCCACCCCTCATTACCAAGGTCAGTACATTTTCTAAAAATCATGATGTAAAGTGCATCAATAATTTTGCTACCTTAAATGAATATACTGAATTACTTTATTTTTGTTTAAACACAATTTAATGCAGTTTTGGGGTAATAACCCACAACATTAAAGCCCACAGAGTATATATTTTTTGACCAAATTTACCAAAACACATGGCATTTTCAATGAAGGGCAATATTTTAGAAGCCAAATGTCACGACCCTAGCATTGGAACGAGTAGAATTTAATAAACTACAAATAAGAGCAATTACATATTTTATAAAAAGATGAAAAAAAAACATCACTGAGGAAAATATATCCTTTGAAATCTTTACCAAAAACAATGATACGAATGCTAAAATCCTTTCTGTATTGGCCTGAAAAATATTGATGGTACTATATTACAGCAATACGTTGAGACATTAAACCCTTATTTTTAACCATGCAGCACCCGGTTTTGGAAGTTTGTGTTAGTGCATCAGCTCCATTACTGACCGAAGAAGAGCTTGCAACTTCTAACCTGATGAAGGTGTCTTTGGAGACACTTTATTCACTCCCTGACACATTTAATCAAAGTTTTGGGCCAACAGCTCCCCCATACATATGCACTGCAATAATGGATGTGCCATGTACTGCAGAGGTGAGTCTTTTACTTTTTATGAAACTCAACCTTAACTTGCAATCAACTCTTTCAGTGCCTTTGACAACGATATAGATTATAGACGTTTAATCGTTTGACTTTTGTCATCCTTCTGCTATAAATTTAAGTCCGTTTTTCAGGACAAAGCATGGAATCTATTTGAATTAGGAGAGCTGGCAGCCAATATAAATTCTTCCATTTGCTGCCAACCCTACTTGTTCAAATTGATTGGATGTCCATCATCATACATAAATGAATAAAAATCATACTTGTCTAGGTCTTTACTTTTTTACATTTCTTTGTTAGTTGAGACTTATTGGATTGGATTGGATTGGGTAACTTTATTCATCCCGTAATCGGGAAATTTCTTTGTTGCAATAGGAAGAGGGTGAGGATGCAGGAATAGGAAAGGCATTATACACAAATAGGTACTTAATAGTAAGTTAATAAATAAATACATGAGTAAATATATAAATAGGTAACTGTGTTGCTGAGATATATATATACATACACATACATATATATAGAAGCACATCTATACTGTATCCGAATTCTGGAAATTGAATGTTTTTTTAAACGACTTCAAAAACAAAACATTAAAAATATTTTATACAATGACAAAGTGATTCATGTCACGTTTTAATATTTTCAAATTCCTTTCTTCTTTGTCAAGTTTTGTGACGTTACAAAATAGATGTTTTGATTTAAATACCAGAAAACTGTTTTGTGACCTTGTCCGATTAATATTTTATGTAAAATTGGGCATCCTTTTTTTCATAAAAGTAACTGCTCTAAAGTTCCCATCCATCTCTGATTCCCAGAAAGACCAACTCATGTTGTTTAGTGAAGGACAACTTAAGGCAGGGGGCCACAGGGAAGACAAAGACCGACAAAGGAAGAGGCCACATCATGCCCACCTGGCCCCTGGGAACCACTACATCCCAGACGCCTTTTTCCACTCTCAACCCATTGATCAAGAAGATGGCGAGCTTACTGGAGTAGAGGTAAATTACCTCTCATCCAATGCAAAAAAAAAAACATAGCCCATCATAATCTGCTTCACAAATCAGCTCATGCAAGCATCACAGTTTGGCAAAGTGCATGTAAAAGCCGCTCATATGCTAACTGTTTAGCCAAAATTTGTATTTTACGAAGTCAACAACTAAGAAACATGCATGATATGAAAACACAGGACTCCGAATTCCGAAATGAAGCTGAAACCTTGATGAATAGAGTGAGCTGGGATGTAGAAATGCCCTGTTTTATGGATGCAGACGCTGTTACCAGGTCAGTTTCACACAACTCATTAACGCCACAGTTTAATGGATGCAAGCTGTGGTGGTATTGTATATCTATTGCCAAATTAGTTTGAGTTCTTCCCAAAATATCTCCCTAGGCATTCTTAAACTCTCAATGTGGATTTTTCATATTATACTTATATTTCACCCAGCAGGTAAATTAATCTTACTTTTGTATTTATTTTTCACACATTGCAAAAGAAAAAAAACACATTCAGGCAGATTAACGTAAATTCAAGTTGAGTCTGATGAAAATGGGAAAATCACTATTCTGTAGTATTTGCATATGCAATTAAAGTTATTATCTGAGATGTTCCTGGAACCAACTGTGGTGGCAGAATGTTGTTGGATGTATGCAAATATTGACTTGGATCTCAGGCTTCGTCAGAAAATCACAGAGAGCAGATTCTGGCCACTTGAGCTCATGAAGTCAACACTTGCCAATGAAAAGTCGGGTGGAGCATCCAAAGGGGTAAAACACACTCTGCTGGAATAAAAATCTGTCATTTGTTTTTCAGCGATACCTAGCTAATACAGCAAAACCAACCCATGGTGAAAAATAATGTGCTTTTTGTGTATTTATTTTTTGTTCTTTAGCAAACAGAGGATGATCCACATGTGCCCTGCCACGGCGTGGCCTTTATTGACATGGGCCGCTTACTTTATCCTGGAGTTACCCATATTCGTGGAGCATACAGTATTAACCCTTACTCCAGCGCATTATTACTGACCAAGGTACAACACAAACAACAAAAGTCTTGTGTTAACATTTTTTATTTATCATAGTCATGATTAATCTGCTAAAATTTTCCAGAAATTGGAATTCCAGATCTCCTTTGATGATATTGATTTGGAATGTTAGGTCTTGAATTGTATTTTTAAAAGTATTACCGCTGACTTTTTTGACATCAGAGGTTAATTCAATACATGGTTGTAGAGTCTCCATCATTTTCATTGTTATATACTATTCATGTCAATTTGTGAAATTGCATTGAAGCAGTAAAAACAGTAACAGTTGTTAATTCGTTTTTTTTTTTTTAGTTTTCTGTGTTGTAAATGGTAATATGCCAAAGTTACTATGTGGTCAGTGTGAAAATAAGATCATTTTTAGAGCAGATTTGATTGGTCTATCATTGACAGTGGCACCTAACGAGTTATATAAATTAAAACTTTAAAACAATAACATCTCACAACAAGACAATCGGTATTGGACGGCCTTGAAAATTGAAACTTTGCCTATTTAAAAAGGTAAGAGACATTTGTAATTTTCAAAATCATCAGAGCTATAGAATGTAAAAAAAAAAGAAATCTGGTATACTCACATATTTTTATACATAAGTATTGGGCAGGCTGCAAAAGATACTATTCATACTTTGTGATGTAGCCTTGCTTGGCAATGATGTCTAAATACATGGTTTATTCATCTTGCCATTGAAACGAACCAGTTTTCCTGTCCATTTTGCAAAAAAATAAAAATAAAAAAGATCCCCTTAGCATGATGTTTCCACCCCATGCTATAAAATAGGTATGGTCGTATCTTTTTTAAATGGTGAGCCTTTAATATTTAAGTTGTCAAATAATTATTGGGCACAATGTATACTGTGAATATCTTGTATATATGTATTGCATTACCTTCTTTTTCTGTTCCTCAGACTAGGAGAAATGTCAGTTTGTTAAAAGAACAGTTAAAACCAGGAAGTAGTAAAGACCGTTCTGGTGCAGGCGCAGCTAGTTCTGCAAAGCCCAATGCAGGAAAGGCCAAAGATGGCAAGGGGCATGTTAAAGTTAGTGTCATTTTTCTTGTCTTTGCCGTCTCATAATCTTATTTAGAAGCAACAGTGACATTTTTCCTTGTGTAATAGCATTCTAACCATTTAAGTGGTGAACCTTACCACCAACTTAGAAGTTAATTAACTTGTGCAATGTTATTGTGTCAGGGGGCTGGCACTCAAAATGGAGGAACTGATTCTAATGGCACCGATCACATTCCTCCAGACAGAAAAGTAAGCTTGCACATAGTACTTTCTAAGGATGATTTCTTAACATGGTACAATGTCTTTTACCTTCATGACAGGCATATTTGGACGCAAGGACATACATTATCATTGAAGTTACATTAACAAATGCACTAATACCCAAAACCTCTTCAGAAGAATTGGCAAAAAGGTAATCTACTTCCTGTTACAAACAATGGTGTTTTTATTAAACATCAAGTATTACACATTTCATACACAGTAATGCCTCACATTATTAATCCCTGAAAAAAAGTTTACTGCAGTTTTTGTTGACAATGCATTTTGGAATATTTAGACTATACGATATTACCCTGTAAAAATATTTAATTAAACCATCCTGGATTGCTAAATTCAAAGCTGTGGGGAAAAGTAATGGTTCACAATCCAAACATTATGGTACTTGTATTGTTATTTACTTTTGAGTTTTTTGCTTTGGGATTCTAATGATGCCTTTTGGTCAAAAGTTGTAACCAACGCTGTAACAATTTTGCAACACTGTATTATCATTACTACTTTCAAAGGAGTAATGCCGAGTTAACTACTTATTAATGAGAAAAGTAATTTTGTTTAGTTTTTTTACTGTAAGACGATGACATATTACACCCAATACTGGCGATTAATACAGCTTGCTCATACTTTACTCATACAAAAATATGGATATAAGTATATAATATCAGTTGTCAACTGTAAAAATAGTTTCCCTTTAAACGCCATAGTATACTTAATTGACATTTTGGCAAGAAAACAAGTAAAAATGTTCACTTTTTTTTCTTAATTTCCTGTAGAGTGAAAGCCCTGATCCCTCCAAGACCTCCATCTTCTGGAGGACCCAACAAAGCTGAAAAAGTAAAGTTTTAAAACTTTCTATACAGTTCATCATGTAATACAATAAGTGTACTTGCTATAATTACAGTATTGAATAAACAAACACCACATATGTACAATTCAACATTAGAGTGACAAAGTGCTGCTGCTCTTTAAATACTCAAATCTGCTTGGTTGGTGAGATTGGACAGCTCCCGTCCTCTCACCACCAAAGGGCCCCATATTGGAGCATATAATTGTAGCACACATTTGAAGTGTCCAACATCAATGTATCACTTAACGAGCAGCTGTCACAACTCTTTTATGTTAGGCTGTCAGTTCCACACAATAGTTGGGCACAGACATTGATATCTTCATGTTTGTGTGTGTTCACAAGCTCTCTATTACTGCAAATATTTCATTTACAAATTGTCTTATTGTTTACAATAAAACAATGCACTAATGAATAACAGCACATTTCACATTAATAAGTGAACTAAAAAACTGCAAGTACAATAAATTAATGCAATAAATATTACAAAACTATAGATAATGTAATGTATTCTATCACTCAGATGAAAAAAAAACCACATATGGTAGCCAAGGATTGTGCTTTCACCAACTCTGTCCTAAAGTATTTACATTTTTCTTTTATTTAGGCTGTACTAAACTTTCACAAGCAGGTGGGCACTGTGGTGAAGCATATTTTGGAGCAATATGAGGAGTTGTTTGGAACAAAACTCAAACTGCCCAATGACTGTAACCGAGAGCAAATGATGGCTCAGCTCATGGGAGCTCTCAATGTGTCTGGGAGATATTTTGCCTTCAAAGAGCAAATAAAGGTCTGGATTACTGTCAATAAATGTGTTTGCTTGCTTGATGCAGTATTTGACTGTTTGTGGGGGTGTTTATATGTATGTTTGCAGCCTGCTGTTGTGAAGTTTGTGCGTGACAAAATGCAGCGGACAGACACATTTACTGATCAGCAGGATCTGCATGAATTTGTCAGCAAGCTGTATGTGGAGCTGGTGGATGAAATGCATGTTGCTCTCAACAAAGTACATAGAAAAACACTCTTTCAATCACACGCTACAATGTACACCTATATACACGCAACTGTGTCCCCATTTGCCCCTAGATTTATTCAAATGGAAGTGAAGATGACTCCCCTGATGAGATCCATTTGACTACCTCTCATCTCAGACATTTTGCCCGAGAGTCTCAGGTCATTGGCGATTATCAGATGGCTGTTCATTATTACAGAGAGGTACAAGTACTTTTCCAATAAAGCTAAATCAACTGTACCTAAATAATTCTGTTTTTGACCAAAGAATTTAAATGTAATCTAATTCCCCACAGCTGGTTGTAAGACATCCTCGTGAACCTGCGTACAAATTTGACTGGGGTAACCTTTACATGCGGACTGGAGATTATATGAAAGCAAAAATGTGTTTCCAAGATGCTGTCGCTGTCCAGCAATCCCATCAGCCAAGGTCAGAGTAACTGAACAAGTTTTCATGTTGTTTTTAGATACTTGATTAAAAGGTACAAATCTGACTCAGAACTGGTTTATGTCATTTCTTACTCTTTAGCCTGATAATGTGTGGTGTGCTGGCAGCCATGTTTAATGATTTTGAGCAGGCTGAGACTTTCTTGGAGCGAGCTTCCAGCATGGATTCTCTGAGTTTGGTGGCCTGGACTTTGCTTGGTACGCCTAAAAATCTGGGAGAAGCATGTGACTGGAACCCAATTCAATTGGTACAATTGCTTCGCAGGTTTGGTTCAGGACAGCCAGAACAAAGGCATCCTCGCAGAAAGGGCTTTTCTGGAAGCCAAAAGCATTCTGAGAGCAAAGGAAGCAAGCAATCAGGCACATGCTGTGGAAGGGTCAGATGTGGATGATGAAAATGAGAAGCAGAAGGGCCAGGAAGAGGATAGTCAACCTACAAGCCACTCTCCTAATAGGAAGCATAGTGGTAAGAACTCAACTTTCGTGTGTGTGTGTGTGTGTGTGTGTGTGCGTGATTGTGAGCCACAAATGTACTTTTATGGTCTTCTTTCAGACACGGAGAATGGTGAAACCATGCATAGCGAACCAAAAGAAAAAGTCATTTCCAAGTCCATTTATACTGAGACCCTTGAGTTTCTTTTGCACAACCATGCCCTCCAGGTAATGAAACGAGCAAGCAGCAGCTTATATGTCAAAAAATACAATTCTCAGATAAATATAGATTAAAACAAAAAGAAAAATCAACTAGTTAAGTAATGTAGTAAATTTGATTATATTAATTCATCCTTACCAAACATAGTAAAACAATCTGTCTGTTAGCAATAGTCACAATTACATTACTCTGGTACCTTCCTTTTGTGTTTCAGATGGCAGAGCACGCTCTTTCCAAGGAACTGAATTCAGATGGCAATCATTGTTTTCATCTGGCTTGTGTCCAGTTTCTAAGAGCTGAATATTCCAGTGCCATTGCCACACTCAGAGAGGCCTTACTTCGAATAGAGCCGGTGAGAAGAAATGAAAAATCATGCAATACAAACAAAACCCCTGAATTATAACTATCTTTCAGTTTATCCAACTAAAATGCATTTATTCATATGCACTAAGTACACTCAGTGGACTAAGGCATTATTTACACTGTGAGCAGGTAGCAGATATGTGGGCCCTCGATGGTCACTGTCACTACATGTGCGGCATGTTTCTTGAGGCCCAAGGGAGTTATGAACGGAGTTTAGCCTTCCCAGAGCAGCCATCAGACACCCACCTCGTGCTTCTTCGCCTGGGATCCATCTATCTACAGGAGCAGAAGGTTAGATAATGTACACTGACTGTAATCTACGTATGCCATTACTCTTTGCTGTGTGAGTGACTGGAAGTGTTACAGCTGGATGAATGTTAGTGTCTCTCTGGAACCTCTTATGTTCAGTCAATGCTATTTTCTGCTGTTCCCTCTAGTTTGAGCAAGCTAAAATTACCTACCTGCTATCATGTGAAAGAGCTCCATCCTGCCTCACCTGGTTAGGCCTTGGGATCTCCTCTTACCGGGTAAAAAGTCAATATTACTAACATTAGGAGATGTTGGAAATGACATTTTAGTGGACAGGGCAATAATATCTAGACCAGTGGTCTCAAATCGGTCCTCAAAGGGCCGCAGTGGGTGCAGGTTTGCATTCCAACTCAACAAGGATACATTTTGCAAGTGCAATCAGTTAATTAGAGTCAGGTACTACTTATTTTAAAGACACCTGATTGGTTAAAATGTCGGCACTGGATCGGTTGGAACAAAAACCAGGACCCACTGCGGCCCTATGTGGAACCGGTTTGAGACCACTGTTCCAGACCCTTATTTGTAGTATAGGCCTTCTAGGATCTGTAAGAATGCAATGACAGATTTTTAACTTGCATACTTGCCTTTATGTTTACATGTGATTGAATGTGATGTACATTGTTGTACCAGTAAAAACACACTATGTAAATAATTCTCCACAGACATTGTAATAATCCACTGTATTTATATTGGGATGCAGTTTCAAAGTGAATTGGCAAGGAAAGGGATGAAAGGTATTGGGTTTCATAGGATCTGCTTGGAAAAAAGAGCATACATTATATTTAACTGGAAAACCTGTTGTAACATTTTCTGCCTTCTTTAACAGTCTGTCTTTTCTAAGTGTGGCTGTATTGAAATATTTTTTCCTTTGATGTTCACGCAAAGAAAAAAAAACTGACTCAGTTAAATGTCTTTGTTTGTTCCTGACTGTGTAGCTGGAGGAGCTTTCGTTAGCTGAAGAAGCTTTGACAGAGGCCAATCATTTGAACAACCAGAACGCCGAGGTGTGGGCTTACTTGGCGCTCATAAGCCTCAGGGTGCGTGAAAATAATGTCATTGTTTTCCTGTAAGATCTGATTTGTTCAAGTTAAAAGACATAGGTTTAGCTTTAAATCACTGAGCTTTCTTGTAGTTCCATATTTCCCCAGGATTGCAGACATTCCATTATTTCAAGCACAATACTCATATGAGGTTGTAATTTCAGTTTGACAGGCAAGAGGAAGCGACGCTGTTTTACAAATATGCTATTAGGGTGAGTTGGACTTGGCGATCTCTTTTCTGAAAGATGTGTTTTGTTTTGGCTTTTCCCCCCCCAGCTGAACAGACTATTTTCTTTGGTGTGCTTTACTTTTCTTGGTTTTACAGTTCAATCTGGAGAGTACTTCACTTCACAATGAAGTAAAAGAGCTACAGGATCAAGTCAAAACTCGTCCTCTGGCATCATGCTTTGAATCACACTCTTGACACTGAAGTTTCACTATTTGGAAAAAAAAGCAAACATGGTGACTATAAAAAGGTTTCTGAAATACTTCTTTTTTGTGTGTTGTGGAAAATGTAGGAGTACTATTGAGATCAATGAAAAAATCTGCAATAATGTTAGTTTATATTTCACAAAATATTTAATTAAATAAGACACTGAAATACTTGACAAAGACGAAGGATATTAGGAAAACTGGATGCAAAATAGCCATAACTAGTTACTACTGGCCATGCTTGGAGTGGAACTCACATAAAGAGGAATACTTGAAGTGTTAAAAACGAGAATATGCAATCAAGAGTTGTAACAAATCCCTTCCACATCAGTGATTTTTCTATATAGACTGTAGATATAAATTTGTAAAATTTATGAAACCCTTATCCTCACAAAAGTCACCGGGGTGCTGGAGCCTATCCCAGCTTACTTCGAGCACGAAGCGGGGGACTCCCTGAATTGGTAGCAAGCCAAAAGTAAGGAGACCGAGAACCCTAGGAGCAATTTAGACTGTTCAACCAGCCTACAATGCATGTTTTTTTTAATGTGGGAGGAAACCGGAGTACCTGGAGAAAACCCACGCAAGTCCAGGGAGAACATGCAAACTCCACACAGGAGGACCGACCTGAAATTGAACCCAGGGACTGTTAGGGCGACGCGCTAATCACTCAGTTGCTGCCAGACCTTTATTATGATAATTTAATCTAATAAAATGTGTCAGAAATTGTTATTAAATTGAAGGGCATCATAATGGGTGTTTATGTCTAGCTTAAAGTTTCAACCGGAAACGGTGTGCAAGTGCAAATCAGTGGCCACCATTGAAGTAAAACTGTTTAATATCGTATTACAAATACACAGTAACATACAGTCTAAAGTAAATTGAAAAATATGCAACATAAAAATCAATTACAATATACCGCAAATGTGTTCAAATATCCTTACATGATATTCGAACTCTTAAAAACAATTTGGCACATGGAAATAAAAACTCATTACCATGATTTTATGTGTAGTGTAGCAATGTTAATTTGTGGTTACGTGCAGAAAAATCATTTATGCCAGCAACGCATTTACAGAAGTATTCTTTTAAAAAAGTACCAGTTTTCAGGAATGTATAGTTGGGATGAAAAAGTACTTTTTTGTGCCAAAACATTGTTCTAGTGGAGATTTGCATGAAAGAATGGGCCAAAAGACCAGAAACAGTGTGAAACCCTTGTGAAAATTTACAATAATGTTTGATCTGTCATTGCAAATAAAAGCTGTATAACAAAGTATTGAGGTGAACTTTAATTTTTGAACAAATCCTCATTTTCCACCATAATTTGCCCCAAAAATCTTTAAAAATCAGGCAGTATGATTTTTTTTTTGCTTTTTGATTTTCCATAATTGAGTTTTATCTATGATGAAAATTACACCCCTTCATCTTATTAAAATGGCACAATTTGTGGCTGACTAAATAAGTACTTGTTTGCCCCACTGTATACAAATATACATAGTACTGTAGATTTTGGCTGAAACCATATCTTTTCTTTTTTAGCATTTTTTGTTGTTATTTTTCCACAAATGTAAGATGTAGCCAAAACCTATAATTGGTTCTCTTGAGAAGATGAATTCCAAATACTCATAATAATTCGAATGAGTTACAAATTCTAATTATTCTTACCTAAAATCTTAATATTAGAAGTGTAATCCTTGCTAAAGATACTCAAGGGAGAGAAGTGGTGTTACTGCTGCCTGGCCTGCGCAAAGACCTCTCGCAGCCAAGGTGAATCCTCATAGAGACGAGGGTCCCCCAAATATTCTGAGGTCCTCTTGTAGAAGTAGTAGTATAACACAGATGCTGTTAACACATTTGGAAACATGAGAACTATTATTTAGCCCTAAATTGCAACGCCCTTATTCGGTGTGTTTCCTTACACGATATACTATATCAAGGGTGTCAAACTCCCTTTGGTCTGCGGGCCGAATACAGCTTAATTTGAGACCAAGCGGGCCGGACTAGTAAATTCATTGCAAAATGACATAAAACTAACAATAAGCCCACTTTTTTTCCTTTGTATTAGTCACTAATACGAATAATTAGTGCAAAGAATGAGTAAATTATCAAAATGTTTATTAAAAGAATTTTCCTTTTACATTATGAACAATATAATATGAACTATTGTCGCCAATATACGCTGTACAAACGTTCAATTTTACAAGGTCAAGGTGGTCCCAGTTCCGCCGCAGTGTTGCTTTAATGTTGACTGCACGTACTAAACACTGCGGATAATACAATAACTACACATTTTAAAGAAAAATCATATTTTTTTATACAACGCAGCTTTCTTCCCCGGGTTGTACCAAACCACCAGACGGGCCGGATCCGGCCCGCGGGCCGTATGTTTGACACCACTGTACTATATGGTAGGTAACCTTGAAATACACACACATATATGAATATGTATATATGTAGTTATGTATATATGTGTGTGTATAAAACATTATCTTACCAGCTCTTTGAAATACAAACATCACTTGAAGGCCATCTGTCCAAATGAATCGGTTGGTATTTAGCCATCGCAGATTCTGCAAACAGAAAGCATCACACTTGGCTTTTAAAAACACAATACAAAAAAAGATGTCGAGTGAAAAGACATCCTGACTGAATGGAATCTAGTGAATACTAATGTTGTTTTGCATTCAAACACAAGGTTGACAGAAAGGCTTGATAAAATGACAAAATGGGAGGCACCAATAAGCCTATGTAAAGTTTGGAGCTTATTACATATAGATAGGGGGTTGCGTTGGAGGTCAAAGTACTTCAATTGAGAAGGTTTACACACAATATTAAACCTAGATTCTTTAGCAAATGGGAATTGAACCCAAAATCTGTCGCAAAAAATCCAATCATTTGCTTCCTTTACAAGCTTTTCAGTGAATTCCCTGTGGAAGCTGAGGCAATGCTGGCCTGTCTGCACTTTTAGAATAGAGCATGAAAGCATTTTTTTGTAGTTGATTGGCCTCCTGTTTTGACAGTTCATATTTTTGTACTCACCATGAGCCAGGAATGAAGTATTACACTGAAGGTCAGATAGAGTGCAGAGAGCATTAGCAAAGCTCTAATTCTCTCCAACAATATGGCTACCAGACCGACCTGGAACACGTATGTGTTAAACAGCATCAGCAGAATGATGATAAGGTTGAACAAGATGGCGATATCCTGCATTCTACAGAAAAAAGATAAGAAAATAGTATGGCTATTTCAAATATCCAAGAACTCAAACCCTATCAAAGAATAGTACAATTTCCTTTCTTGATTTGTTGGACTTACACGTAAAGTACTAGCATCACTACTTGTTCATCTCTCAGAAGCTCACTGAAGGAGTTGACAAACAAGTCCAAGGAGAGAAGACTGAGCTGAATGACTAACACCAGTGAATAGTTGCTGGGTTGGAGCTTTTCCGTCCCATAGGCTGGTCGCCCGGGCGGATTCTGGTTCCACAATGGATCCAAGGCTGCACTGATCTCTAAATTTAATCATCAATATCCAACAAAAACTCCTTCGGGGTTTTCAGGGTGCATAAAGACCTTCTCTTGGCTATCAATGGGGTCAGTTTGCTGGATGAGCTGTCGGTAATGGACTGCTGTCAACATGCCAAAACCGATATGAGTTGCAGTCCATCAGTTCAAACGATGTGGCGATAATGCTTTTTCCCCCCAATCATTGATTCTTCATTTTGAAACTGGAGACACATCTGTCCCCAAATCCAGATATACTAAAGAAAATAACACAGAGCAAAGAGAGACATTTGTATTCAAGTTGAGGAACATTCTGTCACAAATCATATTTACCGCATAGTACAAATGTCATCTTGGTAAAAATTTGCATTCATTTATTCACGGAGTATCTCAATGTTGATTGGAAAATGCACATGTGCATGCACACCAATTCGCTTCATGTCAATTGCACACTGTCACATGGGTAAGAAAGAGAGATGAGGTTTTTTTTTTGCTTATGCCAGGCGTTGTAATCGGGATTGCAATAATGCTACCAATACTTGCTGAAAAATGTGTCAGTGTGTGTTGAATTTGATGACATGTCAATACAGTCGAAATCTGTTAACTGCTTGGTCAGACACGGTTGACAGATTAAAAATGTGTGGTTTAAATTATAAACATTGCTCTCATGTCTGAAGCATTTGAAAAAGTCATCATGTTCCTGATTTTCTTTGAGTTGATTTGTAGTCCAAAAAGCCGTACACCACAAAACTGTTTAGCATTAGTTTGCGTGACAGTGTATCTTGACTTGACTTTATCTTGTCAACAATGCAGTCATGGCATTTATTTAAGTAAATAATGTTACATTGTTTAAGAAAAATAAAAATGTGGCCATGGATTAATAATAGTAATAAACTGTTTAATATGTTGTGAGACATTTAATAAAAAGCTACTCTGTACTGCAATTTTGTCTTTTGTCTGCAACCTGGCCTTTTTTGAGTAATATAAAAAGAGTTTAATATGTCAAATTATGCTCTTGCTAGGTGTCTTCTAAATATGTAACTAAACTAGTTTGAGTTCAGAAAATATATACTTCAACATATAACTAGTTCATATTCTACTGTTTAACACCTTTCGTAGTGAATTTGGTGGAGGTGCTCATTAATAATTAGAGTGCTTCCTCAAGCTATAATAATAATTTGTCAAGAAATAGAAGAGAAAACATGAACATCATTTCAAGTTACTTACCCTCCATTACAAGAATAATAGTCCAATTCAGCACCATATGTCATCTACAAAACAGGAAGACTTTTCACTGTAGTCTATACCTCTGTGATAATGAGCTGAGGTCTTGTAAATCATCTTCATGGACCACTCGGGATCCTCTCAGCCAAAATAAATGCATTGCAGCCTCCCCACGGACGCCCGGAGGATTCTCTTTTCGACCCATGAGCACTATCCAAGAGATGTATTAACAGCTTGGCACAGCTATAACAGGTGTGCAGGAGATTAGAGCTCCTCTTCAACACAGACCAACAACCTAGAAACAAAATAGTGACTAATACATAGAGATTAGCAGCACTCTTTTCCTTAAACAATTGGATGAAAAAGTTTTTTTGGAGGGAAGAATAGCCTTGTAATGCGGAACGTTTTTGTTAAAGCAATTTAATGTGACAACATCAAATCAAATTATTTTGTTTTAAAAATAATCTCAACATACTATTCCACAAATAAGGGCAATTGTGTGTCCTAGTATTGTTCTATAAATTGTGTGTATGTATATATATATATATATATATATATATATATATATATATATATATATATATATATATATATATATATATATATATATATATATATATATATATATATATATATATATATATATATATATATATATATATATATATATATATATATATATATATATAAATATAAATGAATAAACAGAGTATATGTATAGATATAGTATACAAATAACAGTTTATAGAACAAAAGGAATTTAGTAATACTTTCCCACTGAACCTTCATTTAAAAGTCCCTCACATCTTGCCATTATTCAGTTTATATCCTATATGTCATCACACACCACCTGTCTTCTACATATATGTGGCAACACAAATACAAACGTGTCTGTTAGTATGCACCACTGCTCAAAACAAAGTGCATTGTAATTGCAAAGAACAGATGGGTGGCTTTAGTTGCTATATAATTCATTTATTTTTTTATTCCCTTTTGGATTGACTTTGAACAACATAACAAAATAACAATGTTATCAATTAAATGTTAACTATGTTCATTAGGAAAGTATTTTATGGTGAATTGTTTGTTTTTGTGATTGTTTTACTTTGATGGAGGAGGTACGTATTGCATTTATAACGCACAATGTCAATCAAAAACGTATATTCAAGGCAGCTAACAATAATAATGTTGGTCACCAAAGTTTTTGAAATAGAGTTAAATTGTTATATTTTTAATTTGCAAAGGGCTGCCGGTTTAGAAAAAAAAAGGTTTGGTAATGTGCATTTTCCTGAATAACCTTCAGTTCGCAAAATTTTGCTAAGATTTATTCATCTCATATGGGAGTAGTTTCCCTTAATTTTCAATTATATGGGTGAATAATAATCAAATGTGTTTCAAACTCACCCTATTTTTTTCAGTTGTGCACCAGAAAGAATAACAATCATTTAATCACACAGGAATATAATTTTATATAACACTGTCGAAACTTTATTTCTATAAATATAAGCAGATTTTCACTATTGTAGAGAATCCCATTTAAAATAGCACAAGGAAATTAAAATCTCTTCCATCAGTGTACTATTTAGTTATTTTGTAGACAAATTGCACACCAATTCATTGATTAACTAGAAAATGTTATTTTTTTTGGAGAAATTGCATAGGGATGCTAGGTTCTTGTAGATTTTTTGTCATTTCCAGTTTATTTTGAGGCATTTCAAGGCCTTGTTAACTCATTGCCTACCATTTATGGAGTTAGATAACTAATCCATTGTGACAAGGATAGGACGAATAAATGTATGTTCATCTTCCTTCTCTTAGTTAGAATGGATCGAATGTCATGAGCACCGTCAAGCCCCCACAGTTTAAATGAAACAATTGTCTATGAG
The DNA here is from genome assembly GCF_051989575.1 of Stigmatopora nigra. Lineage (NCBI taxonomy): Eukaryota > Metazoa > Chordata > Actinopteri > Syngnathiformes > Syngnathidae > Stigmatopora > Stigmatopora nigra. Next base: position 13,850,931 of record NC_135510.1, on the reverse strand, counting down.
TGTCATGGCTTGCATTTTTGCTCACATCCTTGTTAATTTTGAGACTTCCTGCACATTTTCAGGTAGTCTGGGGTCATTCCTAAACTGGAGGTTCTGGGACATACTGGGTGACTCACTCCCTGTTGGTTTTAAAGCAGAAAATCCCAAGAATTTTGGGCCTTTTTTGTTATCTTCTTCTTAATACCTGGTCATTTGCACCATTGAAAGAATATCAAACGTTTTTGTTCAAATGATAAGAAAGGGTTAATTGTGTCCTTGGGAATGCATCACAAACTCACAAACTGGAGATTTTTTTTCCTCCAAATGCTTCATGGTACTGTTGCCACCTAGTGGCAAAAAAGGTACACCACATACAATTCAACAATCATGTCAACAAGACAAAAAACTACAATGTTAAACTGTGAGAGTGAAAGAGACACACTTTACATCAGTAGCAGCATAAAGAATCTGTCAAATTATTTTGAAAAAAAAAAAAAAAAAAAAAAATATATATATATATATATATATATATATATATATATATATATATATATATATATATATATATATATATATATATATATATATATATATATATATATATATATATATATATATATATATATATATATATATATATATATATATATATATATATATATATATATATATATATATATATATATATATATATATATATATATATATATATATATATATATATATATATATATATATATATATATATATATATATATATATATATATATATATATATATATATATATATATATATATATATGAATGATGAATTCGAGTGTTTGCAGAGAGAATAAGACTTAGAGAAACATGAAATGAGGCAAAATGCAATTAGAAGAAGAGCCCCATTCATTTTGGCTGGGAGCCGCATGTGGCTCGAGAGCCGGGTGTTTGCCATACCTGCACAAGTGGCTTTGATGTAATAATGATAACCGACTGCTGCTAAAATCAGAATTCTGTATCCTATATATACATATGTATTTATTTATTACTAGAAAATCCATCACATGTTGCAAGAAAAGCACAAAAACACAACAAAACCAGCGAGGTATTTTATTTAATTTTTTACATTTTAATTTTACAACAAAAATAACAATCAAATAATTGCAATCCATCTTTTAGGGGTTTGTGTTTATTTGGTATTTTGGTATTTGGAGATTTAAATTAGCCCCGGGATAGGAAAATAAAAATGACGCAGTATCCCGGAAGAGATCCTGGGGTGGAGTTTATGTGGTCGCGACGGGAAAATAGTTAACCTTCATTCGAGATTTTTGGGAAGTAAAGTAGAAAAAGGCAATAGAAGACTTTAAAAAATATAGGGTATAAAAGAGGATTCACGTTTTTCTCAAGACTTTCTCACAGATCACAGGTAAATCACCGGGCATGTCCTCACAGACACGGGCTACTCGATTCCTTACATTTCTCCATCTTTTCAACCTGTAGTATTTACACGCAAAATGTCTATATACACGTTTTGACACATTCATATTTGGCTGCACGATATAAATGATTTTACAATATCTACTTGCTATTTCGGCGTAAATTTTGGATTCTTGGATTAGCGTTAGATTAGAGATGCACTCTTATTAGCATTTTAGCTGAATTTTCTGATACACTATGTTTTGGGTTACTTGCATACCCAATTTTGGTCAGTGCACAATGTGGTTTCCAATAGTAAAGAGGAAATCATTCAAAAGACAGTATTTCATAAAAATAAAAATGCAATAAGTAATATAATAAATACAATTAATTATTAAGATTTGAATTTGTAAAATATTTGTAACAAAATGTAAAATTGGAAAAAAAAAATAAAGATTTTTGATAAAATGAATGTGATCCATGTCTATGTTGCTTTGGAGAATTTTAGTTATATATGTTTTTGTTTGTAAATATTTTGTGGCCTCACATAGTTTTGGATTGCATCATTTCATCACTTCCGGACCTATATTTTCCTTTTTTCTTTTCTTTTTGCTGACAACAAAAAGTATATTGTCTGGCTTGGGCTGAGATTTAATAAGTGTAAGCAATTATATATTTAAAAAAAAAAATAGAATTCCACTTAAGTGACCACATTCTATGAAATGTTTGATTGGTATAATATTATTATATAAGATTTTTTTTAAACAAAATGTAGCATTATTATGTTTGTAAAGTTTATTAAATTGACTTTTTTTGCAGTATGCCTCTTGTTATATATCATGAACTTGTTGTCAAAAACATGAAAAGGATGGAGAAGAAATGATCTCAATTGTTTCTACTTATGTTACAAGTGTGTGAACTGATAAATAAACGTATCCATTAGGAACGATGCAGGGTTTTGAAGGAATGTCGTTGGATTATCGTCAATAATTGACTTCTTGTTTTGCATAGTCACTTTAATAAAAAAGACAAACATGTTTTCTTCCCATTACTTCACTTAAATATTTGTTTAAATTGTGATACAGCAGCAGTTTTCAGCATTTCTAATCTAAATCCTATGCTTTGTTTTTTAATTTTATTTCACTATGCTGGCATTGACTTCAAACAAACACACTTGGCTTTCTTTACTCAGCTGTATCTTCTTTGAAACTAAATAACAGTGGAAAACCCCCATTAGATTTTGCTTGCATTTCATTTCCAAGCACATACTAAGAGTGTCGACCATTCTCCAGCAGAGTGGCAACAAATTGACGAACGTGCTCTCTCTCTGAATTGAGCAAACCAAATTTGCAAAGAGAAGGAGGGGGAAAAAGTCAATAGGCAACAGCCAGAGCAGGGCTAGTCTGATCTTGAGTAACAAATCAGCAAATACAAGGTGGAGTTAGGCCATCATGAATTCTCCAGACATTACCCTGAGTCAGTATTGAAAGACTATTCAGACTAATACACAAGAGTGCCAAACCATTTGCCCTGTTTAAATTATTCTACACTTTGATTTCTGAGTGATGTATGCAACCACATAGTAAAGCTTTTACAATAGTGAACATTTTCTCCCGGTTTCGAGGTTCGCTATATTCAAAGAACAAAGCACATGTGCACAAATTTGACATTTATTGTAATATATATATATTTTTGTATTGTTCAGAATGGGTTTACAAGAAGAGAAGAAAGAAACATGTGGCACCATCTGCCTGAAATACCTACTGATCACATTCAACTTTCTCTTTTGGGTAAGTTTCCGTGCAATTATTTCAGCTCGGCATAATTGTCGTCTTCAAATTCAAACAATGAAAACATTTGATTTCGCCCTTTTTTTTATTATACTGCCAGTAATCATATGCAGTAAAGCAACAACATTTTAAAGAGTGCAAACTAACACTTATACTGTTTTGAAAGCTTTCAAACTTGTTATTTATTAAACTATTTTTTTAATTGTGCCATCTGTATTTCTGTCTGTCCATCTGTGCTTCTTCTGTTCATCCGTTTGACTAACAGCTGTCGGGGTGTCAATTCGCCTGGGATTGGCTAAAATGATTCATTGATTGTGGTTCAAAATGTCAGTACACTTTGTAAACAAAGCCTTTTTGGTAGGCTTTTGGTGAATGTTGAAAAAGTACTAATTGTTAATAATACCAATATTGTAGATTAATTTCAGTAAGTGCTTTTTGTTTAAAATGATAATATTTTCTAATTAATTTCCAAAATATATATATTTATTTATATATTTATACCGTATTTCCACACTTTGGGTGCAAAGAACATGCCTTTGTTCATACAACAAATAATATATCTATTTATACTGTACTTGTTTCCTCTGAGACAAACCGATACTCGAGTTACTACTTGTCATAGCCAGTTGGGGTCGCTGGACACTTTATTTTGAGGCCCTAGACCAGATTAGGCATTAGTGCATAGATATCATTTGAACACAGAGACACCTCAATCACCTAATGTGGCTTTTATTGTAAAGACCGATACACATATTCCTTCTTTATTGTTGGTCTATAGTTCTTATTGCAAGTTGTTGGCGACCAGTCAGAGGTTTCCCATTCTCTCTCACATATAGTGAGCTCTGGGATAGGTTACAGCTCAGCTGTGACCCGTGACTGTGTAAAATTGTGCCTATTGATTCATCATTTACTCTGTGAAATAAGATTTTATTTTGTCTAATGGATTACCCCCTATTAAAATACCTAATTCAAAACTCCTCAGATGAATGTTCCATCAGAATATATCAACATATGGTAAACAGTATTGTTCTTTTCATTATAAATTTACATAACGGTTTACATTTAAAAAGAAAAATCTTATTCAACTTAACACTTTAATGTACAAGGATTTCTACTTTTAAAACACAGACTCAGGAGATGGCAAAAGATTTGACCAATGTGTCCCACATCTCAGACGATATTTAAACTGTTTTGATACACTGAATATTTGCATAATGATCATCATATGTATTTATGGGTAAACATTATGTTCAAAAATAGCTCAGACCATGACTGTTGCATAGTAACAGATAACTATATATTTTGGTTAATTGTTTTCTTCCACCCTGTTTTGTCAGTAATTCCTTGATGTCATATTATAAAAGTCAATTGTCTACTTTCTAATGGTGGGAATATATTTGTGTGGAAGCTCACATTAGCTGTCACTCAGAGTGACAGGGACAGTTTATCACCTGAATTACAGCATTTCCTCAGCATAAGATGCTTGTTTAGATTCATTTGTTGACTGTCAGTAGCGTCGGGCACCTCCTCCTCTCGAGATCTGACTCATGTGTGCCTCTCTCAGCTTGCTGGGGGCGTTGTGATGGCTGTGGGTGTTTGGACTTTGGTTGAAAAGAGCGACTACATCAGCCTTCTCCCCTCGATGACATATGCTGCTTCTGCCTACATACTGGTCCTAGCTGGAGCCATTGTCATGGTAACAGGCGTTCTGGGATGCTGTGCCACCTTCAAGGAACAGAGGAGTCTACTGCGAGTGGTAAGAGACTGTGTCAGACATTACACATTGTGCAATAGTATTGAACATCAATACCACAAGACCAACACGGTATCAACTCTTAAATGGAATAGAATGGAAAAAGCATTTCAATTATTAATAATATCCAATTCATCTGATAGGTTTTGTTGTCTATGTTTTCAGGGTTCTGGATTATGGTAACTTTGATGTTGCCTTAAAAATCTACATTTTAAGCCACATGAGTTTATGGGCCTGTTATCAGTGACACAATTTAATATCTCAGGGCAATTATATGCTGTGTATCAGCTCTCCCAGCTATCCTGGGAAAGCATTTTTTTCAAGATTCGAGGTACTTGAATGGAAGAAATTTAGGAAAATACAGTAGCCTGCAAATGTTTGAGTACTCTGTCTATTCCCAAATTTAGTTTCGGACACTAAAAGGTTAAAAATCCTAAACGTCAACTACATGAACACTGTACACACATCTTAAAATGTATGGGTTATTTTTTTAAAATATGCACAGATTGCATACATGCTCTGACATAGTGCTTTTGACTTATTTCATATACATACATATATATATATTTATATTTATATATTTTAGAACAAGCCCAAACAAACTGAGAATCCATGCTTTGCAACAGTTGTCAAATGGAATTTGGAATGTGGAGAAAACAATGCTAACATGACTTTGTTACATAAATTGTAAAATAAGTCCACTAAGGTTTTGCATTTTCAAATGCCCCATTCTTCCTGAAAAGCTAAGATTAGGCTGATGAATCACTTTGATAGAATGAACTTGTCCGCAAGGTGAGATGCTATCATGATTGTTAAAAAGGACAAACATCAGAGTGGAAAGAGCTGATTCATTGGGTTCCTGTGTTTGCCCTGAGTTCAAGCTGTCTTCTGAGAAGAACAAGAGCAGCAGTGATTGTTGATATACAGTTGTATTATCTAAATGTCACAGGTTTGAGTCCTTACAAGACAACTCGTTCTCTTTACTGCAAAGCTGTAACACTTTCAGCTTTAAACCATAAATTATTTTTTCCCAAAGAAGAAAGATTTGATTTATTCTTCTGACCCACAGGGCAGTAAACATTGTACACTCACCATCCAATGTTAAGTTTATGAGAAAATAATACTTCTGCGAAGCTCTGAGTCCGCGATAGCTGAAGCGCTAAGTAGCGAGGGAACACTGTAATATCGAAAAGCTTCATTTTGACACCCTTTGTTGGTAACCATCTGTCCGAGCTTTCCTCTCAGCGAGCTCAATAGCTCTCCTAGTCTAGGTGCTCTTTTTTTGGTCATATTGCCGAATATAAATTGAATTTCCTCTTGAGTGATTGTAATCTATACAATTGCTCCAAGCTGAAGACAATGTGAACGAGAGCTCAACTTTATAGCAGATGATTTATTGATGATAGGTTCCTCGGTTTACAGCCCATTTGCCGTGCACACTCATGAGTTTTTGATCGCTTATTTTTGAAGTGTGGGCACTCAGAAGAGTGTAACATATATTCTACTTCTATTTGTCTCAGAGACAAGTTAACATTGCGGCACTAATATAGGTGTGTGTGTGTGTGTGTGTGTGTGTGTGTGTGTGTGTGTGTGTGTGTGTGTGTGTGTGTGTGTGTGTGTGTGTGTGTGTGTGTGTGTGTGTGTGTGTGTGTGTGTGTGTGTGTGTGTGTGTGTGTGTGTGTGTGTGTGTGTGTGTGTGTGTGTGTGTGTGTGTGTGTGTGTGTGTGTGTGTGTGTGTGTGTGTGTGTGTGTGTGTGTGTGTGTGTGTGTGTGTGTGTGTGTGTGTGTGTGTGTGTGTGTGTGTGTGTGTGTGTGTGTGTGTGTGTGTGTGTGTGTGTGTGTGTGTGTGTGTGTGTGTGTGTGTGTGTGTGTGTGTGTGTGTGTGTGTGTGTGTGTGAATCACATTGTGCCTCTGAGTGACAGGAGTCTGAGGATGCACTCATTCAGTTGGCTATAAAGGGGAAAACATATCTCCAAGTTGCAAATCTCCCTCATTCACAAACCTGTTTGTTGTAAGAGGAAGTAGCAATAACCTGCTTGAGGGAAAAAAAGGGCGATAAAACCAAACAAATGTTGAAAAATATGGTGTGGTGTGGTAAAATCAGACGAAGATGGTAGAAAGTTGAAACATAGGCCTGTGAGTCATTTTGGCACTTATTAATCTGTAACTTTAAGATGCCGTCAGACGCCACTGCAGCCAACAACACTTTCTCTGTCACACTTACTCATCTTTGGGTTCATTTTTTGTACAGGTTCTACAGTATATTATCAATATGTTCCAATTTGGCAATCTTCTAGTTTTTGCATTCATATTTCAATGACTGACCGCAGTCCCCCTTTTTTTTCAAGAATCATCACCAAGCCTAAATAACAGTTGGCATAAAATGTGTTAATCTATTTTCTCTCTTTCCAGTATTTTGTCCTGCTGTTGTGTATATTCCTGTTGGAGATTCTTGCTGGTGTCCTGGCTTATATTTACTATCGACAGGTAAGGAAATACTGAAAAATATCAAACGACAATCTAAACATGGTGGCTTCATTTGGATTTTTTTTGGTTTTATTCAAATAGTCCCCACCATTTTTTTTAGAACATATCACTAAAAAATCGACTTTATGAAGCAATGCATTAAAATGAGCATTAAATTGCAGAGGGCAACCCAATTGCAGAAAGTAAATCCCAGCCTGTTCCAATATGTAAATAATTACAAACACATCAAACTGGAATTATTTACAGTAAAAACGAATAGAAACAAAGACAAATATCAAAAGAGAAAATTCTAGATGCTGAACAAACTGCTGCTGTGCTTATTTGCTGTATTAAATGTGGACTGTAACAAAAGCTGACAGCCCTCTTCAGCACAGTTTATCATGAAGCTCACTGCAGGTGTTTTTTCCTCATTCCATTCATATTGCATTAAGTTACACAATATTATTTCCCAACCTGGCAAATCTGAAGGTTTTAAAGGTTTTATGTGACTTTAATAGGGCACATTATAAATTCTGTTTATGAACGTCTCCATACAACCACTGACAGACATTTTTTTTCTTTCCTCAAGTCAAATGTCATCCATGAAAACAAGTAGTTAAACATCTCATGAAAAGCGTTTTTACAATCACTGACAGACTCAGTGAGGCTCATTTGGCGAGCTGTCGAGTGGCCTTCAATCATGTTAAACTTCCTTTTTTATTCTTTGATGTTTACGATTTGTTGGAAATAACAAGAGGATTTTATTGAAAAGGGGTGTTTTCCTTCAACAAAAGTAAAATAGCATGAATAAAACATTATATTATTTCCCATTAGCATTGCATCCATTGACTACCATGTTCTCTAAACCTGGGTCCCTTTTTGAATATTTATTATTCATAGTTCTGAATCGTTTCCTATTCAATTTGAAATAAGACATACTATTAGATGCTCCCTGGAAAACAGGCGTCTTTAAGCTTGACATTCTTCACTATGTTGTCAACAAACACGTTAATGTCTTTTTTAGTGCATCGTTGTCCTTCCTGCCGCTTTGCATAAACCACACATGCTTGTGCACAGGCAATGTTTTACTCACCACCACCATCCATCATTGTCATAACTTATACTGCAGTCATAGTACCTCTGTAAAGGAGAATGAAGCATTGTGGGTGGATGTGGGTTATATTTCTAGCTTTATTTCTCTTCTCTTTTACTTACGTTAGCTGTACTCAACATGTCATCCTAAAGAAGTGCAGTTTTTCCACGATTTGACTCATAGAGGGGAATAAAAACAAATGGAAATTACATTTAAACATGAATGCACATGTTATTGTGCCTTATTTGAAATTAAGATGCAAATGTTCACAATGTGAAACTAATCCTAGGAGGCCTGTATAAAGGATTCCTGGCTGTACAATGCTTCTCTAGTGAAGGTATTTGTTTTTTTGCAATACACAACATAGGACACCAGAGGCCAGCGCTTACTTTTGGAAAAAAAAAAAGCATTCAGACAAAAAATGCGACTGGCGTGGGTTTAAAGTTATTTGGGAGTATTTTGGAGACGCCAAATATGAAGCACTTTATGCCAAAGGTGTTCACTCTCTGGTTAGTTTCTCTACAAGAGGAGGAAGGAGTGTCAGACTGAATCAGAACTGATTATTTGTTGATATTGAATTTATTATTTTATTCAAATCAATTTCAATTGCACTTCAGTAAATGCCAAAATGAGAAAAAAAGATCAATCAAGGCAAAACAATCTAAAGACTGTGCATACTACATTAGACAGCATTTAACCCTTTATAAGGATAGTGACTATATTGGTCATTTAAAAAAAGCTATTATATATATGTTTTTTAAATGACTGATCATTATTATTTTTTCATATTTCTTATACCTATAAATAACTTTATTAAGTGTTACATTATAGGAACTCAAAACAAATACAAGGAGAAATGCACATTGGTTATGAATTCATGTAACACTTTATTTTTAAATTTTTTATTTAACTCACTGTATGTCATTGATTGCAATAGAAGTCCAATTAATTTAACTGACCATGTCATGACACAGCCTTTATTCGCTCCTCCTAATAGATTGGAATTCTAGTGCAGCCAGTAAGTTGACGGATTGCTGGATATGGGTTGAAAAAAAAATATGAATCATCATTTGTGGATGAAGGGTTAATTGCTGTTTTCAACTGACTTCCTCAAGTGTGAACAGGTGGCACAACATTGGCCCTTTCCTTTTCTTTTTTATCCCCCTTCCTCTCTAATATCACTCTGTCCTTTATATTTCCTCCCATCATTCATTCCCTTGATATATCTGTCGTGCTGTGATTTACAGTGGTTTCCCCACTGGCTTGTTGCCATAGAAACTGAGCCCCTTTAGACCTCCACTACAACGCCACAGAGCGTTCTAGATAACACACACACACATATATTTATATATAGATATCTATATGCGTGTGTGTATGTATATATATATATAGATATATATATGCGTGTGTGTATGTATGTATGTATGTATATATATATATATATATATATATATATATATATATATATATATATATATATATATATATATATATATATATATATATATATATATATATATATATATATATATATATATATATATATATATATATATATATATATATATATATATATATATATATATATATATATATATATATATATATATACTTGTGTGTGTATATGTATTTATATATATATGTATGTGTATGTATGTATATGAATATGTATATCTGGAAAAATTAAAAGTTGCAACTCATTTGTTACTGTCTGCCTTGCATGGCTGAGATGAATTATGTGGCTGCATTGCGAGTTGCATCTGCATTTGTCTGTGTCTGTGGCCAGTTAAATGAGGAGCTGAAGGAGAACCTGAGGGAGACCATGATCCAGAAGTATGAACAGAAGACTCACGAGCACGTTACCAGTGCTGTGGATAAGCTGCAACAGGAGGTAAATGTGACCCAACTCCGGCACAAACCTTAAAATAAATCTAAACTAAACTTGTGAGATAAAGTAGCATGTTTTGGTATTGGATTTACAATACTTTTTTTGTGGATCAATTTGCCATAAAAATGTCATGACTCCCAGAAATTTTCAGTAAAAACTGGCCAAAACATCAAATAAAGTAGATGAGAGATATGATAGATTGTTTTTGTATCTCATTAATCATGTACTTTCATGCCCTTACACCTTGAAGCAAACTAGTAATATGTCAATTTGAGGTTTTGATCTCAGCGTTTCACTTTGAGGTGGTTTATTGGACATCATTTTCGATCTATGGCCATCAGAAGTCTGCCGCCAAATCATTTTCGCACTTAATGTACGATTATGTATTCTGTGTCTGTCCCCTCCATCAGTTCAAGTGCTGTGGGAGCAACAATTCATCCGACTGGGAGGAGAGTGTCTGGATCCGTTCCGACGATGGAAATGGTAGGGTGGTGCCTGACAGCTGCTGTAAGACTCCGTCTGAAAAGTGTGGACGTGGGGGGCACCCTTCCAACATCTACAAGGTTGAGGTATGTCCGTGCCAGGTTCTGTTGGGCCCTGTAACTATTCATCTAAATTCTAAACATAATATCTGTTTGCACTAGTGCATTAGTGCTTGCAAGCATAAGGATTTGAGTTCTTCCATTTAGGGGGGCTGTATATCAAAACTGGAGAAATTCATTCAGGACCACCTGAAAATCATTGGTGCAGTGGGCATTGGGATTGCCTGTGTACAGGTAAGATTAATCACGCTTTACTCAACACTCTTTGTAACTTTAACATTAATTTACATGCGTAAATTAACAAATTTAGTAATTCTTCTTTTGCCATCGCTGTTGAATATGCAGATCATAGGGATGGTGTTCACATGCTGCCTATACCGACGTCTCAAATCAGAGCCATACTAATGAAGAAGAAAAAAAGATGGAGAATGTCACTTTTCTCATTCATCACTTATTCTCCCGTGGAGGGATTAAAGGACACATCTGAGTTTTTATCATGGTAAGATGGGGGGGAATCGCATACTGTAATTAGGCATTAGAATTAGAGTCATAATTATACTTCAGCACTGATGGGGGGGGGAAGCTAGATTTGATCAACTGAAATATTAGTTGTGCATATTTAATTTAGAGAGGGATACCCTTGGTGGGAATTTAAGTTACAATCTATTTTTTTTCTGTTTTATAATGTTCCTGTACTGGCTATATTTGAACTTCCCTTCCCCAACACACCAGCTACTGGTTTTAACAAAGCCACTCCACCTGCTGCACTGTCTTGTTTTCATGTTAACTAAACACTCACATATTTTAAACACTATTGTTTTCATGTTAACTAAACACTCGCATATTTTAAACTTGGTGGCCTTGTAAATTCTCATCTCTAATATGCACCATTGTTTTTATATTTTGTAAATGCCTATTTTCTGTAGCACTCGGGTTTTTGACCTTTGAGCAATTGCTGCAGCTGAGGCTTTATTGCCGAATTTATCTTCAAATTGTGATGTGCCACTGTTAGATCGGGCTCTTATCCCCCAGTGTGTTGGCAAGGACACTTTCATTTACCAGACTGACACTACAATGGCTACACTTTTCTCACCAGCATAACTGCACCATCACTGTATTAACACAATAGTGCCAGAATTTTTTTTTAAACAATTTCAGTTTAGAATGTAGAAGGCTGATGTAATATAATGTGTAATGCCTCTCCTGCCTTTTGCTGAAGGGAAACTTCCTGATTTTATATTTTAATGTATTTTTTATTGTTCCACTGATGCCAAAAATAGACAATGACTGACCTCTCTGTGCATCTACTGTATCTTCACCAAATGCTATTTCAAACCAGATTAATTCTTATTGAATGTTTTAAATTCAGGTTTTCTACATCAGTATGTCTCTTCTAATCAATATTTGTCAACACACTAATCAGGATCTACTGTTGACATTATTTTGCATCAATAATCTCCAAACATTCCTACATTGATCACAAATGTCCTCTGTCTTAGCCACATTCAGTTTAAATAAATATCCCTCAAAATTACATGATTTCTTTCTCCCGTTTTTCCCTTTCTTTTTGATTTAAAATAAGAAAATAGCAGACCTAACCCTGGACAAAAGAATCAATACTACCTGAGGGAGCATGAAACAGTGTAGTGTCCTTCAGCAACTCAGGACATCCCTTAACTAAACACACCAAAATGTCTTTAGATCTGCCTGTCTGTAAGCAGTGGACCCTACATGATTGGCACAGGCTTAAGGATACATTAGTCTATTAATCAATTCCCTAATGTCACCTGTGCAGCAGTGCATATTGTGAGCCACATTCTGTCGTTGAAACCTCTTTTTAAAGCCGAGTGTGTGTCAGCATTGTTACTGCGGCTGCAGCAGTGCTAAAGTGCTAACACGGGGAGGCGGCACCCTCCACACTTTTGTCATCTCAACAGCTGGTGAGTCTGTAGAAAAACACCCAAAGGCTTTTCAGGATTACCTCTGTTCCAATTTCAGTTATTTCCTGATAAAATCAGAAAAGAAATGTACTCGTATAAATTCCAAGTGATGTGTAAAAGTGGTCCATAACGACAAATTCAACCTAATTGTTTGAAGTCGTTTTGCCTGCAAAGCTTTTCAGCTACCAGCAGGTCACAAGTCTGATTTCAACCTGTGCAGACAGACAATTAGCTTCGACTATTGTATTTTGAAAATAAAAATAAAAATCTAAGTTTGCATGTTCTCCCTAGGCTTGCGTGGCTTTTCCCTGGAATTTCAATTCCTCTCTTATCCCCAAACTATTCAGGATAGGCTGCTTAACACTCTAAATTAGTCATAGCTATGAGTGTGTGTCCATGAATGGCTCTCCGTCTCTTTGTGTTCTGCGATTGGTTGACCACCAGTTCAGGCTGTCCCCCATTTAATGCCTGGGATAGGCTCCAGCACCCCCGACTACCCTTATGAGAATAAGCCGTTCAGAAAATTAATGAATAACTGTTTGTGAACATGTTTAACTCAGGGCAAATAAGCAACTCAAAACCCCCCATCCCAATTGAGGGTGCATTTTGCACACCCTGTGAAACTTGAGCCCTAATACAAAAAGAGCAGGTGTTTTTCTGTTGATGGCAGGAGCTATCAGCTCAAGTACTTCTCAAAATTGTAATTTAGCAGCGTGCTTGCAACTCGAAAACATCTGCAGAACACAGGTTGCGCGCCCTCCCTTTGACTTTGCTTCTTGTCTAATTCTGATTCCGAATAAATGCCGCAGGCCTTTGAACAACAAGTGCTCCTCAACTAATGTTACCTGCTGATGAAAGCCATTACTCTCTCTGGCCTATCTTGCTCTGTAGGCTCAGCAGGATCCGGATTGTTTGAGCTGTGACTTGTTTGCTGTGACGGCTAACACACTGGCCAACACTATGTGAATAATGTCGGCCTATGACATTTCAAAAGAGTCGTTCCAATACAGTCTATGCAGTTGTCTGTTCGCTTCATGTTATTCAATGTATAAGAGGTACACTATTTTCACATAGTGGACTGTTTTGTACCCTTCACCTTCCTCAATGCATTATATTTTCCTGGAAGATGATTGGATTTCTGCATGCCTACATGACAAATGGGCAACAGGAATCTTTGTACATGGTTGTTTGTGTACAGCTGCTGACAGGAGAAGTAAAGTATAGGTGTTTGTTCGTCTAATGACCTGTGGGAGCGGTAAACCCAAAATACTGTGTCTATATACAGTGTCATGAAAAGGTTTGGGCATAAACCTTTATTGCCCCTGTATACTATTACTGCCACGACAGTGTGGTATTGGGTTCAAGATCATTGCTCCTTAGCCGCTTCAGAGCAGTTCCATTTTTTTGTGACTTCATTCATGATTTTATTTACGATGGGAAGGACCTCGGGAAACGTGGGGGAAACTTCTCTCGATTACCTCAGCAATCATTTTACCTTATTGCTGGAAATTAGCTAAGTGAAACTAATTTGCTGAATAAAACAGCTCTGGGGTCCTGGGTTTGAATCTATTTACATGTTTTTCCCCGTGGGTTTTCTCCGGGTACTCCGGTTTCCTCCCACATTCCAAAAAATGTATGCGTGGTAGGCTGATTGGACACTCTAAATTGCCCTTAGGTACGAGTGTGAGAGTGAATGTTGTCTGTCTCCTCGTGCCCTACGATTGGCCGACCACCCAGTGTCCCTTGCCTGAAGTCAGCTGGGATAGGCTCCAGCACCCCACATGATCCTAGTGAGGATAAAGTGGTTCAGAAATTGAATGAATGAATAAAAAACGAAATTGCCTGGGTGACCGACCCCAGAATTTTGAACAGCAGTGTAAATTTGGAACATGTAATGAGGCATAGGCAGTGGTAATTCTTCTTTAAAAATGATGTTGATTGTGTGTAATCAGTTGTTGATTAATCAGATTTTGAAGGATGTATCCATTTTTTAAAAAGCTTGACCTGATTATGGTCTCAGCTGATCTGGAGACTACATCAGGTAATTTCGGGCGAAAGGCACAATATCCCCTGGAGACATAGCCAATCAACTGCAAGGCAACTATTTATTATCAAACCTAATTATGAATTTTCCTCTACCAGCTTCAGTAAGTACACTGACCCAATAAGAGCAGTAAGTATTGTGGGTATAACCATTAATGGATCTGGCTTGATTTATCGATTTGTCAAGAAGAATCTAATCAAAGTCGACCAAAACCTGAAAAATAAATTAATGTCATTCCAAAAATACTTTTTTGTCTTAAAGAGTACATGTATTTGAGTAAAATCTGCAAAATTTTAGCAATACTAATTTCAAACAATTTTAATTTCTAAACTGCTCAATATATTTTAATTGGTCTCCCAGGGCGATGATACAGTGCTTCTTTTGGCTGTGTGGGTTTGATTCCCGCTAGTGGTGTGGATTTGAGTGTGATTGTTTTTTTTTTTAACTCTATGTGTGCCATATGACTGACTGGTAACAAGTCTAGGTTGTGGTCTGCCCTCAGCCCGAAGTAAGATGGGATAGGCTCTAGCACCATAACCTTGACAAGGGTAAGCGGTGTCGAAAATTAATGCATTTTTTACCTGCTTTAGGTGTAATGGAACCGATTGGGTTAGATGTGTACATTTGGAATACGTATTGTCAAATCTTCAATTGTTGTCTAAATTGGCGATATCGCCTTGAAATTATCGATTTACAGCTATAGTAAACAAAGATGTTTTTCTTTTCCTGGTCATAATGCTATTTGCTCTCAGTAATGATTCATTCATTTATTCATCTTCCATTTCACGCATCCTCGAAGGAGTTGTGGGGGTTCCTGGAGCCTAACCCAGCTGACTTACGGGCAAAAGGCAGACTACACCCTATGCTGGTGGCCAGTCAGCCATAGGACTCGGTTTAAAATCATTTTGTGCATACTTTCATTCAAAGTCTATGAAAATGAGAGAGGCAGTACATTAATGAGTGCTTGGTAGTTTCTTTGTGTGCCCCACACCTGATTGGTGACCAGTTCGAGATGTAGTCTGCTTTTTGCCAAAGTCAGCTGGACCACTGGCCAGGTTATGCAGTCTTGAAAAGGGACAGATGGATGAAACTGGTAGATCATTTCTGATTGGCCATAGTTAAAAGCAAGATGACAACATCTAATTTTGAGCAGACTCTGCTTTCTTCCTTGTATCATTTCAGCTATAAGTGCAGATATCTCATTTTGATTTCCAGGCTCTGGTTCTGACTGAATGCATACCTGAGAGAGCCAACAAATGTAATCATGGGTCTGTAGATGGCAGCAAGACTCTTGGTCTATCTGTCTCAATAACTAGGGAAAAAGCTCTTCTGTCTCGGCTGTCAAGGGCCACCGATAAAATTTAAATTAATATGATAATCCTGCATGAAGGGAGGGGGAAAAAATCCAAGAAATAAATTCCTTTGCTACCAAAAAAGGCCCCTCGCCATCTGTTTGACATGGCAGAGCACCTGCGCCTATATTCCGACTTGATTAATGTCTAAATGCACATTTTGTAAATTATGTAAATATTGGTTTCATAAAAGCCAAAACATGGGGACAGGAATTAATAGAGCATGATTAAAACAGCCTAAATCACATGACTTCCATGACTCATTTAGCAACAGAAGCTCCCAAAATGTTTTCCGCTCTCTCGCATAACCTGTACAGAGTCATTGTGGTAGTATATTGTTTTTCATAATTTGAATGTGTGTGACAGGTGCTCATTAGGTTAGTCGTTAACCTTTCCTCCAACGTGCGACCTACTTGCTGTGGGAAATAAGAAAACACTCAACCTGTGTATTAAAACGGTCCCCGAGCCGCATCTTGGCTTTGTGCACGCACTACTAAAGGGAACATCTTTATTGGTGTATACCGCTCTGTTGTATTGACAGGAGGCTCTTATCCTTGTACTTGAGGATCTACACCACATGCCTCAGTTTGTCACTCACTCATTCAGTCAGCCTTACTTCAGCACTCGCCAGATCCCTCAACCGTGGCGACCAACATCTGGCCCAAAGTCGACTTTTGGCTCATATCCAATTGAGGAGGGTGCACAGGCTTCTTGGTCCAGAAGTTTCTAGGACGTTCTAAAGAAGTCCCAGTAGCCACAATTTTAAAAGAATTGATTGTTATCTACCTATGTACGGGTTGACCAAAAAAAGTGGGTATTTTTGAAGCGGGCATTGGCTGACATGAGAAAGTGACAGCATTTCAAGACAGTGACCTTGAGCAAGTAAACATTTAACCATTTTAGTAAGTATGGTGAATTCAGGATGATAGCCATTCATATTATTATCAATATTATTATGATTAATATTAACCGTAGATTTTGAAAATGCATTTGCACAGGGAAGGATGTGATTTTACACGAGGGAAAATTGCATCGTTTGTCTAATTGCACGCATATATATATATATATATATATATATATATATATATATATATATATATATATATATATATATATATATATATATATATATATATATATATATATATATATATATATATATATATATATATATATATATATATATATATATATATATATATATATATATATATATATATATATATATATATATATATATATATATATATATATATATATATATATATATATATACATAGTTTAGGTTTTTAATGATTCAGTGAACAAAGAGCATGATATAATCTTCATACACTGAATGTTTTTATTCATAAAATGGCTGAAAAATGCATTCTCGTATAGCCTTTTTAACTACATGTGGTTGTGCATAAATTATATACATTAATAGTGAGGGGCCTTAGTTAAACGGCTTCTCTGTGCCTTCTCGCAGGATTTAAAGCCTTAATTACTGGCAGAGCGTGTGATTTATCTAATCGAGAAAACTTTGTGAAGGTCAATATTTCAGAAACATTTGATCAGAATGCCCTGTGGTCATTAACTCGGGATTAAAATATTTTATAATGAGCGCAATCACACATAAATGACTAAAGTTGGATTAGGCGTAAATGTTTTTTTTTACTGGGTGATAAAGAATCACATGTGGTAGTGGTTCTTTCACTATAATGAACTTTGAGAAACTTGATTTGTGATGCATCACCTCCACAAAGCACCATTTATGATTAATACGTACGAATACAAAATGTTTTCTTTCCTGCCACAAAACTACGGTACATAACAATAACACAAAGACCACTTCGGGAGTGTTTGAATGTACCACAATATTGTCTCACGAATAATGTTGTGTTCTATTTTTAACAATGTAATTGCATTGGGATTATGACATTTATCTGTGTTGTATTGAGCAAGACTCTAAGGCATAAGTAAGTCTAATTGCCACTCATTCACACTGTCTGATTCAATTTCACTAATTAGGTGTCATTCAAATGTACAAATTAAGTAAACTGTCATGTTGTGAAACCATTTTTGTTCATTTTGAGATGCTGTTATTACCCCTTAGGCTTTAATTTCCCTTCTATTATTCACTGTTTTACAAGATAATGCTAAATTGTGGTATCTTGTTTAATATCTTGACACTCCCAGTTGCCATAGGCGGTGCACGTCCAGTCTCTGCATGTGTGTGGACAGAAAAGAAGGGGATGAAATAAAAAAAAGATATTTTGGTTTAAAGGCATTGTGTATAACAAGAGGCATGGTCAGTATAAATTAATACTGCGCCAGCCAACTACTTTTTGTCGGCTCGGCCTCTATAACACCCGCAATTGCATGTTAAAGCAAAGGCCTCTGGAAGCCTAAGTGTCTTACGTATGGCGTGCATCTTGTGGGACTGTTGCTTTCATGCATTTGACAATAAGAGGGTCAGCAAATGTCGTATCCATCCACTCAGGTCAGAGACACAAACCGAATCACACTATGCCGCGTGAACGCAATATTTCACAAGATCAGAAAGCCGAAGGAAAGATGGAGAGACTCTCTTTTATCTGGATGAAAAGATTCAGAAACAAAGTACCGTATTTTCACAACTATAAGGTGCACCGCATTATAAGGCGCACTGTATTATAAGGCGCACTGTATTATAAGGCGCACTGTATTATAAGGCGCACTGTATTATAAAGCGCACTGTCTATTTTTTGAAAAAAATTAAGACTTTTAAGTGCACCTTATAGTCGTGAAAATACGGTAATTGCTATTGACTTCCAGGTATGAAGCACTCACTACACAGTCACCTCTAGAGCCAGCTATTGTTGATCTTTTGGATTTTTTTGGATAAAATCTTGTAGTGGGGGAGGAGCTATATGTTGGAAGATTTTGTAAACTAAGATGGCATCTTCATATTTAACAGTATTGTCTCAGGTCAGGCGTTTTTTTTTTTTTTTTAATATCCGACAGTGGTGGTTTTTCGTTTTTGGTTTGCTGTTTTTTCCATATATAAGGAGCACTGTCTATTTTGGAGAAAATGTATGACTTAAGTGCGCCTGAAAGTCGTGAAATTATGTTAGCAACATTTACTGTTATATCCTTCTATTATTATTATTTTTTTTAATTTCAGGTTGAAGAATGGTAGATTCCCCACAAATTTGCATATTCTGAATGACTTATTCCACTCAACAATGAATCATGGTCATTATTACCTTATGCAGTATGCTACTGTTAGTACACAGAGCCAATTTCTAGGAATTCACATTATGCAGGATCATTCAACTTGGACTCACACAAAGACGTACACTGTGAGTACGCACCATGCCTGGGGTCGTTTGCTACATTATTTTTGACATACATACACATCAACGACCACAGTCGGCTCATTATGAAAATTCATTGGTCCTGAAATGAGAACGTGCTGCTCAGATCCTGCAGCTGAAGCTCAGCGTGCCTTTCTCAATGGCCTCAGCTGAAAACAATAGTAAGTGACAAGCAACACTGGAGTGATGTTATTTTCTTCAGCCAACCAGAACTCGCCATGCTTGCATATCTGCTGAACAGGGATTTTAATTCTTATGTTACGGTTGATTTATTTAATTATGAGAGGTAAGGCTGTTTTTTTTCAGGCCAACATTAAGAATAATGGATTCACACAAATGTTCTACTTAAACCTGAAATTTTAATCTGAAATTGGCTGGAAACTTGAATTGAATTGATTTGAATGCTTTTATAGTCAAAATACAAGTATAATGAGATTGAAAGCTTCACCACAAAGTGCACAAATTACTACAACAGACAAATTAGATATAAATAATCAATAAATAATAGAAACAAATAATCAATAGCACCCAGGATGCTTCTTCGAATTTGAGCTTGAATGAGGATGATAGTGAACAAGAGCGTAAACGGGATGAATTACACGTGTCACTTTGTAACCATAAATTCAAAGTGTTTGTCTTATCCGAAAAAGTAACCCTCAACCCCAAGAGGATGTCTGTATATTCAAGTTTGGTTCCATGAGCAAACAGTCAATCTTAGTAAAATATCCATCTGATTTCATTAAACTAGGCCAATGGCGTGTCGGTCACTGGGCGATTAATTGCACCATTAGCAATCCAAAAAAAGAAAAAAATGATATCATGGAGTAAAGCCGGGTGATGCCGCCATCTATCTCAACCTCTCTTTGTGCATCTCAGTCTGTCTCTCTTGGTCATTTTCATTCTGTTTGTGGCTCAGCACCCTCCCTTTTTGTCCCCTCGATTGTGTAGCTATCCTATCTGCCCCGACAAGGAGGGTCTTCCCAGACGCTCATTTGGAAGTGGGTTAGGGTCAGAATAGCGAGACGCTCCAATTGAGATCCATCTGAGGATGAATCGTCTGGGCCGTGGCACTCATCGTTGATGTGGATGGAGCCTCGATCAGAACGGAAATGGAACTCTATTTGCCAGGCTGGACTCATTAATGTCAACCCAACCAGACTGAAGACCTTGTGTGGTGTTATTTTCTTCAGACTTTGTACTCTGTTGTGCTGACTTGTCAGAGTTCTGCTGTCTGTTTCACAGTACAGGGGGCGCCTAAACATTTGTCAAACAGTGATAATTGTTGGATGGTTTGAGAACGTGAGTCAATGAACGAATATCGACTTAAGGGGCCTTGAAAGTCGGGCAGGTTTTCCTGCTTTCCGGTTTATGTGTCGTCACATGATAGCAAATGTGCGCGCATTCCAAGTCAACTGAACCAATTTCCTCCCTGGGCAGATTTATCAGGTTGAGTGCCATGTAGTGATGTAACTGGGTGCTGACCTCATTAACTCCTCATGGCTGCGCCTCCAGCCGCTGCGCAGTCACAATGCTGCACGGGCCTCGACTTTGTTGAATTAAGCAGTCCAAACAACACTTCACATATTAACAAAACACAAATTGGAGTTGACCGCATTTATCAAAATTACAGAAGCAAAGCAAGACATGTTTTTTTTTTCATTATTATTATATTTAATGGGTGATTTTATGCCGAACAAAAGGCATAGTCCTGTTTGTAACATTAATATTTGTTGGGTTTTTAGGCTTTTCAAATATTTGCAATCAATTACTTACAGATTCTTTTCACTTTTTGGTGTCCAAGGGCAACACATTTTCTCTTTGTTTTTTTATTATTATTATTTTTAACCACTTACTGTTGTTGTGTTTAAGTCAAAGCCATAAAAATAGAGCTTTAAAGCATCTTGCACAATGTTGATGACAAAATTAGTGACATTGAAACTTCTATTATAAAGTTTTTTATCCCAGATATTATAAGTCCTTTAAAGATTGAACCTTGAAGCTTTGAAATCAGCCATCTAATCATTTTGATTGTACATGAATATATGTATGTATTCATTCATTAATTTTCTGAAATGCAGTAGGGTTGTGAGGGTGCTGGAGCCTATCCCAGGTCATGCATTAAATGACAGAATTACTGTGAGATAAGTCTATATAAATATGGCCTCACGTATCCCATAATCTTGATTCTATCTAGTTCTTAACTAGCTGATGACAGAATGATACATTATACTAAATGTGGTCTATAATGGGCACATGGTATCTTGGGAAAACCTAAATATGGTCTAGTGTGCATTCATTTCTTGGGAAAGCCCTCAGTTCAAAATCCATAGCGATCAAACATTCAAACAACAACAAGAGTACGTTGCAGCCCAATTGGTTTTTCAGAACTGGCAAACACAAAATGAAAACTTCTCAAAAATAAAAGTTTCCACATATAGGAGAAAATGAGAACAATTGCAGTTATTTGAGAAGCGGTCTGATGCTGCCATTGCCTTTTGAATCATTATTACATTACCGTCCACAGCTTTATTAGATCCTGATCGACTTTTGCGCCCTAAGTTCAGATCAAATGAATATTTGTCTCTCTTTGTCTATTTGTCAGAAAAGAGAAATACTTTAAAAAAGTGCAAATACTTAAATAAAATAATATTGTGTGTGCCCTACATCTGACTGGCGACCAGTAGAGGGTGAGGTAAGCCTTTCGCCTGTAGTCTGCTGGGATAGGCTCCTGCATATCCCACAACCCTGATACTAAGGTACGTAACATGAATGAATGATAAATAATATTGTGTGAAGATTGGGTAATGGGTCAGCTCCACAGTTCTGAAATCGAGGATTCGATCCCAGGTCCGGTCTTTCACATGGGGAGTTTGCATGTTGTCTCTGGGTTTGTCTGGGTTATCTCCGGGTATTCCGGTTTCATCCCACATCCCAAAGATATGCATGGGAGGGTTGTTAAACACTCTAAATGGCACCTAGGGGAGAGCTGGAGCGTGATTGGTTGCCTGCCAACTTGTACCCTGCAATTGGCTGGCCATCAATTCAGTGTCCTCACACCTGGCCTGTATTTAGGTGGAATAGGCTCCAGCATCCCGGTGAGCCTTGTGAGTATAAGTGGTATGGAGAATGAATGAATAACATTTTAACGGCGCTAGAAGTAATTTTGACAATGTTATTGGTGCGTTCTAGTTGACTGATGGGTGTACTATGCGACTCTTAGTGTAAATAATGGGTTAGGGTAAAAATGGTTCTGAATAACCGTGTTACACATGACCCTGTCTTGCATGTTCACTTCAGGGGAGTGAATTCCCGCACTCAATACTCACAAACCTTTCAATGTATTAATAAAGAGAGAGATAGAGAGAGAGAGATAGAAAGAGAGGGAAAGATTGAAAGAGAGGGAGAGAGGGGGAGAGAGAGGGAGAAAGAGAGAGAGAAAGAGAGAGAGAAAGAGAGAGAAAGAGAGAGAGAAAGAGTAATAAAAGCAATGTTTCCATTTGAAAACCAAATCCCCACGTGGCAGAGATTCTGTCAACACACATCTTTGGGATGTTTACGAGCAGGGTCTGTGGCAATTGTTATTTTAAGCACATCAGCTCGCTGTGTCACACACAGTGTCCTGGAGCCAAAATACAAAACAAACATTATACATAAGGACCCCCATGCCCCGACCAAAAGGTGATCCATAGTACCTACGGCTCTAAATATATTATGGACCCTCGTTTTTTCGTTCTTTAAGGGTGCCATTATCCCCTGAATCTGATTGCTCGTTAAAAAAGTCAGGTGAATCTATGCTAAACACTTATATTGTTTTCCTGTTTTTTAACAGTGTAAAAACTAACACAAAACAGTTGCAATAAATGCCGTAGATTTTCTCCTTGTCTTATTGTTGTTTCTTGGGCAAGTTTGTGCTTCATGTCTTGCTATTTTAGTCTTTATCTGATTATTTTAAAGCAATACACATCCTAAAGTAGATGAATATAGTTTTTTTTTCAATCTGCGTATTCCACTTTTGTATAGTATTGTATGTAGTAATAATAGGGGTGATCCTACTTTGCGTTTTTTTGATTATCGTGGTCATGTCTGGACTGCATTGTCCGCGATATGTGAGGGATTACTGCAGTTTCCTGAGCTATTTTGTTCATCGGTAACTCTTCATAGCTGATGATAGGTTGACAGCTGACATGAGTGCATCATTTTAATGGTCCACAATGATAATCGATAAATTCAACATTTTGTGTATGTATGTGCTGGAAATATGAAGCTGAAATGTCGAAAGAAACAGGCAAAACATCAGTCATATCTCTTTCGGATGCTTATACAGACTTTGTGCAGGCTTTTCTCACTAGTTACAAGAAATCTGTTTGAGTACAATGTTGACATCTAACAATTACCAGGAAACAAACTCGTGCAGAAGTGGATTGTGCACATGGATGTTTGACTATTAGTCTGATTTCCACATTGCTGTGGTGATGCATGTTTTTCCTATTGCTTAAAAAGACCACAAAAATGAAAAGCATTAGGGAAGAAATTGTGAATACATCAGGGAATCAAGCTGATTTGAGTTGAGATTTGTGATGACTCTATCTTCAGGCTGTGTTCTCTTTGAGGCAAACCAGTAAGTGCGCTTGCAAATGTTTTTAGGTCACCAAACTCAACATTTGAATCAGTCTGTGTAGCTGGATTGAACTACGCTAGTTCAACAGTTTAAATCCTTCAGAAGCATTTTTGTCAGAGAACGCCAAAGGTTTTTTTCTTATTTGGTTCATTTCTCTGTTACATTTGCCTCCAGAGCATAGTAAAATTCTCTCTCTGGACAAAAATAAGAAAATCAGTACTGATGAGGCCTCATCCAAACCATCCCTGTTCTAGTCTATCAGAAAGAAAGAAATATATTTCCATATTTATCATGCTCCGATGGATGAAACAATACCAGATGGCATACCAGGCGCCAACAATAAAATATTGTTGCAACACACAATAAATTCAAAGCACATTAGTGATGTTGGTTTCTCCACATTGTCATTTTGGTGTCCGTTAACTGTTGATAATATATTTGTCTAATGAGCTTTCCACAGATATACAAATAACATGTAATTGCATCGCAGGACAACGGGTGTCATGGGTGCTCGGATGTTTGGTCGCCAGTCTTTTGGTCCCTTTTGGTCCCTGGTCTTTTGGTCGCCGGTCAAATGGTGACAGAGTTGACTGTTTAATATCTAAGTACTGTTTAATATCTAAGTACTGTTTAATATCTAAGTACTGTTTAATATCTAAGTACATTTGATTGTTTGCCAATAGACCGGCGACCAAAAGACCGGCAACCAAAAGGAACCAAAAGACCGGCGCCCAAAAGACCGGCGCCCAAAAGACCGGCGACCAAATGACCAGCGACCAAACGTCCGGTCACGGATGTCATGTAATGGGAAATCATGTCATAAGTGCCACCCAAAGTGGCATCTTGTTCAATTCTGAGGTGCAAAAAAATATTGCTCTTTTAAACACAAAAGAGTTACTTGAATAGCCAGGGTTAAATAAATGTCTTGTCATGGGTGGATTAGTCTTGTAGGCCATAGCAAAGTAGTATAAATATAGGTAGTTTGGAACCAATGAACTATTTACACAGGTTCTACTCAATTAAGTCTAGAGGTCATTAGACGCCTCAATGCATGCAACAGCAAAGGCAGACGTTCCCGTCCTAAAGATGCCAGTGGATCTAAACAGCATCCCGCCAATCTGTCTCTACTAATAAGCAACAGCTGAAACCAGACAACAGCTGGAAACTGTCAAATTCAGACTTTTGCCTGCACTTTTTAGTTCGCCATAAATTTCTGCTCTACTTTTGTTAAAATCCATTCGTTACATACTTTCTGTTTGAGAAAGTTAGGCCTGCCGTATGTATGCATAGTTGTAGAGCACCTTCTATGAATGGCTTTTTATACTTGGAGGCAATTTAGAGTGTCCAATCAGCCTACTGTGCATTTTATTGGATTGTGGGAGGAAACCGGAGTACCCGGAGGAAACCCACGCAGGCCCAGAGAGAACATGCAAACTCCACACAGGTGGACCCACCTGGATTTGAACCCAGATTCCCCCACTCTGAGTCTAATGCTCTAACCACTCAGCCCTTGTTTTACAGGTGAATAAATTATTTAAGTTTAGAATCTTGCAAAATGGCACTTGTTACTTAGCAGAACTCTCCTAAAATGTACATATTGTACCTTAACAACTTCCTTTTATAGATCTTGAAAGACACTGTTCACAGTTTCAGCATACATTTCGTTTAATGTCTCTGAAATCCACCTTTATTTATTCAGTAATTTCACAAAGCATGGTCAAAGTGAAATAGCTATAGTAAAATCTTATAACAACCAAACAAGATCCTCCCCAATCAAGTCACCCACCAGAAAAGATATACCTTCATTTTGGTCTAGTGTGAATTTGTTTGGCTTTACTGCAAGGATGGTATTGTCAATAGAAAACTGTATGAGACAAATTATACATTTTTAGTGCACTTTAGCTGCAGATAAATTCTGATGGAATAATAGTGGAAATTCAATTCAGAAGGTATCTATTAAAGTGTGCACACAGAACCCAGGAGATGACTTTGCAGTGGCTGTTGTCACCACTTTTGTGTTCTGGACCTCGAAGTAACTGGCTTTTAAGTTACTCATTGTGTTGCCCTTGTGTGCAGAATCATAAAAGATAATATGAAATTTTATTGATCCCTGCAGGGAAGTTCGCACACACCAGCAGCAAAGAAATTGGCTTCTGTTGGGGGGGTTAATGAAAACAACAACAGTACAGAAAGAGTGTAAAAAGGGTAGTATGAAAAATGTTAAACATGTAGAGCTAACATAATGAGAGCTTGCATCCTGCTGGTAAATTAGAGCAGTGTAAAACTTTTTAATTACTTTTGAGAGCCAGTGGACTCAGATATTAAAACAAAACCTTATTGGTTTTACACTGCAGAATTTATCTAATAGCGTTTTTTTTAGAGCTGATTCTTGTTTCAGATGAATACTATTTGTGGGCTTGTAAGCTCATAAACCTTTCATGGAATTAATTTCATATTGGCATTGATATCCATCAAACTACAGTAACGACATAATTTATCATTTCATTTTAATATAAGGATTCATTCATTCATTTTCTGAACCACATTATCGTCATTAGGGTCGACTGACTCCAGGCCAAAGGTGGGGTACACCCTGAATTGGTGGCCAGCCAATCGCAGGGCACGAGGAGATGGACAACCATGCACACTCGCCTCCGTACCTGGGGCAATTTAGAGTGTCCAATCAGCCTACCATGCATGTTTTTGGAATGTGGGAGGAAACCGAAGTACCAGGAGAAAACCCCACAGGAGTAACATGCAAAATCCACACAGGTGGACAAACCTGGACTCGAACCCAGGACCAAAGAGCTGTGAGGCCAACACGGTAAGCACAAATCGGCCGCCTAATATTAAGATTCTAACTTTTAAGTTACAAAGCTATTTTAGTGACTGATATGACTGAGGTCAACTGTCACCTATTGAATATAGACATTCATTTTCTGAACCGCGTAGCCTCACAAGGTTCACGAGGGGGGCTGGACCCTATCCCAGCCAACTATGGGCTACAGGCGAGGGCTAGCCAATTGCAGAAGACGAGGAAACGGATCTGGGATCGAACCCTCGACCTCGAGGGATTGCTTGTGTGGACACTCGTGATTTTGTGAGTAAAAGCCATTTCAATCTCATTGATTTTAACGAATGATCAATTGAATACTATTTCTGGTGGTGCCAAAATAACCATTATAATGATCATTTATTTGTATAAAAAGAAAAAATCTCACACAACTAATTGCCAGAGGCCAGCTTTGTTAAGAATACAAGACCATCATTTTCATTCATATTATCCAATGACGTAAATTAAAGGCTAGTGATCAAAGTAACACTATTTTCCACCCGAAAAATGAGAAAAACAAGAGCCATCCAATGTCCAATATTGTTTATGTTCGAACTTATTTTAGAGTGGTGCATCAATGCAACACATTCTTTTTTAAATCACTCAATCATGCAGACAGCAGAAGAGCAGAACTTTTTTTGTTTGGAAACAGCATCTGTGGAGGCCAGAGGTCATGAAGCTTATGTAGCCAAGCATGCGGTGAAAAATAGCCAAAGGCTTTCTTTCTACCATCACATATCATTAGAGCTTAATTAGTAAAGTGGGCTTGAGGGACCGTGCTTTCCATCTGCCTTATTTTGACATACTTTGTCCTTCAAATTTCATCTGTAAAGAAGCTCTTGTGGTAGCCTGTTGAAACCTCAACGGACGATAAACTAATGGAAACAACATGCAAATATGGCTATATGAGCTACTTTTAGGTCATTTTAATTAACCTGTCCGTTGTTAGCAGAGGTGGATGGTAAACACAATTTACTTGAGTAACCTTTTAGAATGAATTGTGCTTGGTAGATCACTGTTAATGCTGCTTTTTTTTTTTTCTTGAATGTTTTTTGTTCTCAAGGAGAACTCTGTTGCTTTCAGCTAAATATTCCCTTCAATAGTACTTGGAAATAATGCAGCTTCTATTAATTGCCCCATAAAAAAGTATAGAAAACTTGGCTTTAAGGTAGCAGATTAGATTTACTTGTACTCCCGCATCAAGTCCATTCATTCTGAATCACTTATCTATCTTTAGTTTTCACAGGTTCACGGTTCCACTTTCAAATACTCATACAAAGCTTCAAGGACTTTAACAAACTGCAGTGGAAATGTGAGATGGCACCATAAATGCAACGGTGAAGTTGAATTACTAAAGTAACTCTTCTTGTCCTGATTTGATCCTTAGCTGTGTACACAAGTGTGAGTTGGTGGCTGACGTAGCTTCTTCTGGCCTGCTGATACACCTGCTGCTGCTGCTATCAAATCATGACTCATCCCCGATTAAGCATATCCATTGAAGATAGCATCAACAGATTGTTGTCTCATGCTTTTGTTACAAAACACTCGGATTTCATTCCTTGCTTAAAGTTGATCTTGTTTCCGATCTGTGTGCCAGGCTACACTTCTCATCCACCTACCCACGTGTTCAATTGAATGTATTGTTTAATTATTAGGCTCACCTCCTTTATGATTCAAATAAACCACACTCAATTTAGGTATCACCGTCCAAAGGACAATAGAATAGATTAGATGCCACTCTGTGAGGAATATTATAAGTTGACAAACAAAAATAAAACTGATCATCTATTATTGCTGTTAAATATTTGAAGATTAAAAGATGGGAGATTTTATATATATATATATATATATATATATATATATATATATATATATATATATATATATATATATATATATATATATATATATATATATATATATATATATATATATATATATATATATATATATATATATATATATATATATATATATATATATATATATATATATATATATATATATATATATATATATATATATAAATAAAATCAAAATAAATGAATCAAAAGCCTTTATTCTTAACACTTAAGAAATTACACCTTGGTTCAATGAAAAAGAAAAGTATTTCCCTGTGTATATGAGGATAAGTGGTAAGGAAAAATTGTTTTTTTTAACATTATGAAAAATGATTTTGCCAGGAGACAATGAGATGCAATTGTATGCAGCGACAAAGCCAAAAACCACTCCTCTCATACACACACACACACACACCACTCTATATTTTTGTGTTGAGCACAGAGGAAGTTAACCGACAGCCAACTGAGGTCATTTGTTTCTATTCATAAAATGAGTAGCCGCTTACTCTGTATAAGTTTTCATGATGTCCATCAAATGTGCATCAAATGCATCACCTCTGGTTTGTCATAACCCCGCAAAGTAGATTGTATCCATGGAATGTCTTCAATGGGTACAAAGTTGATTTTTAATACTTCAAACACACTTAATGGCACACATTTCAAATATTTCACTTCAGTGAGCATGTCCTATTTCCTAAAGACTCAGCTTGGGACAAAATTCTTGAAAATTCCACAAAAGTGCTAGTTTGTTATTCCTTTTAATGTCATGGGTATTTGGAACAGAAATGTATTTTAGCAAAATTATAATGGATTTATTCAATACATAATAATCTAATTTTTTTTCTCACATTTGTTTTCCCTATTCTTTTACCAGCAAATAAGATCATTTTGTTTTTTATGTTAGACGCAAAAAAAATATCTTCTATTCATTTTCACTTTCTTGTACGGTTAAAATGCATCTCTCACACCTGACCCATGGAGGGATTGATAATATAAAGCAAGCAAATAATTAAACGTAACAGGAACGCCATTTAACAATAAAAAAGGCTCTGTTAGGTTCATTAATAATTACCTTCGTCCGTAATTATCAATAACTGCAGGCAGACATCTTATTCAATTATTGACATTTAATTAAATAGAATGGATCACAGATAAGTAACCTTAAGAGAGGCGATCTTCCAAAGTATCCCTCTCGAACAGTATTTTGCGTACAGCTTTAAGGCATTAAAACAAAAACAATCACACCTTGATTTGAACTAACAATCATATAACAATTACATAAAGAAGCCCGAAGTGCGTCACGAGTGTTATGGACGTGGCAGAAACAATATCTTTGTTATGGGATCCGTTGCTGGAAATGGCAGATATCGAGTCCTTGCCCGATCAACAACCCTCACAGCCCGATACTGGGTATTTGGATGTAGCGTCAACAATCCTTGGAGAAGTCCATGTGAGAGTGGACTAGGCGGCAGTTTATGACCTCGAGCCGAACAATAGAAAGACTTTTAATGATTTAACAAAGAAATGAATTACTACACATATATGTATAATAGTAATACAGAATAAACCCAACAGCTCTAAAAATGAGAATACGACATAACACATATTTATACAACATCTCTTTACTATTTGGGGTTAAAACAGGCTTGGGATAGAAGTTTGAGGGTGAGTATGTATTTCCTATCCTTATACATAATATACATTTGTCAGCCTCCCAGTGGGCACCCACCAGCCTTGTCAAAGGCTGCTGCCCCCGCTGCTCATGTTTGCTTTACTGCAAAAAAAATCATTTCAGGGAGGAGCGAGGATGAAGGAAAATAAATGTCTTTTTCTGCCTCATCAGTAAGATTCAAACTGAGCGTGAGTTATGTAAGCGCTGCTAAATTTATCAATGCTCATTTTATGCAAAGCCTGAGCTCCTGGGCGCAGACTGTATAACGTTAAGAGCAAGGATGTTGTTTCCCTATTCTTTCTCTCTCTAAAATATATGAAACTCTACGTATAAATGTGTGTATTGAGTCTTTT
Organism: Stigmatopora nigra; assembly: GCF_051989575.1. Taxonomy (NCBI): domain Eukaryota; kingdom Metazoa; phylum Chordata; class Actinopteri; order Syngnathiformes; family Syngnathidae; genus Stigmatopora; species Stigmatopora nigra. Next base: position 13,820,030 of record NC_135510.1, on the reverse strand, counting down.
TTTTTTTAAAGGAAATTCTTTATAAGGAAGGGCAAATGTTTGAGACCAGGCATGCAAAAGTAATCAAAACATACAAGTGAATTTTAGTTAGTTTACAGATGAATTTACTCATAAAATAGGAGTTAAGTGGGATTGGGAAGCATTTTCTACACCTTTCACTCATCTTTTCTATTTATGAATGAAGCACAAACGATGCAAAAGGTCATTTATTGTGAGGAAAAACAAACAGGGAAATAGCCACGTGAATTTTTTAGGCCCGATTTGGACAAATTCATTCCTTAAACACATCACCGTCATGTTCCTGTCTTTTCCTAATTCCCCAGTTTAATCCTCAGTATAAACTTAATCCTAATTCTGTCAGTTGGCAGGTTGTTTTCCATCAAGTATAAAACCTCTTGACTTAATATTTGTCAGATGTGGACAATTACATTTTTTAATCTACTATTTGTTTCTGTTAAAGCTGATCAGGGTGACCTTACTTTCATTTCAAACAGATTTCAGAAAAACTGTTTTTATGGTCATATTTGGGCTGTGGATTACTCCAAAAAAACATTTTTGACCTGCGACAATATACGCGTTACTCGGGATATTTATGTCCTTGTAAAGTAATTGTTAAACACATTGCAAAACTCAATTTGGAGGCCCATTTTTCATTAAAAATGGTGTTTCTGATGACCTTTTTGAAACGTTTTCCTGTCCGAACATTGAATTTTAAAGGACAAAACAAATCCCTCTTCCTTCCACAAGTTTGCCACTGACCTCTGTGTGTTGGTTTCATATAGTTGTGAACATAACGCATCATTACACATCTGTACCACAACCAGTGTTCCCACATTCACAGCGGAGGAGAAGAACAGCGTCGTGCCGAGAGTCTGGATTCTGATCAAGCCTCTTTGCCACAACCCACACTGCCTGTTACCATGACAACAAACAGAAATTGCCCTTCTATAGGATTTATCCACGTGCTATTCAACAGTGAATCCATTCTCTTCTTTCCTCACTCTGTCAAGAGGTTAGCCGTCTCGCTTTTTTCGTCTTCGGGAGTCGGAGCAATACGCTCCAATTGATCTGTTGCGGACGAGTGGAGCGGGATGAATCACATGACTAATTCAGATGTCACTCCGATCACTCCCTCCTCTCGGCACGCCTTCAAGTGCTTTTATTTATGAGGAAGATGAAGAATGAACTCAACTGATTTTCATACACGTGTCACCACTAAGGTATTTTGTCCAAGGTAGTATGGAATTCCCCACCATCTGGAGCTCGAACTCACACCTTGGCCCACAGATGGAGGGAACAGAGAGGTGGATGAGCAAATGTGTTTTTTATTTATTTATTTTTGATTTGCACAAACCAAAATAGCATCATCTCCCCCACTTTATTGTGGGCACAGTGGTGCCGATAGACAGCAAGGCTGCACTTAAACAATACAATAAGCCATTAAATACACACTAAGAGAGGAAGGAGTAGGGAACCTATGGCTCGGGAGCCACATGTGGCTCTTTCTATAGGTGCATATGGCTCTCCACTAACCCGTGAGGTAAAATATAAAAACTGTGACACTACTTCTACCACCTCTTTAATCATAATTCGTTTTTTTATTACTCTTCTGTGTGTATGATTTTCTTGATACTGATTTATTAGCAACAGCATAACATTGTTGTCAAAAGAATTTAGAGACTTTTTGTACTTTAAAAGTGGTGAAATCACTAAAAAAAGCGCACATTTTCATGTATTTTTACCATTCAAACCTGAGTATGGCTCTCAAGAAATAACATTAGAAAATATGAATTGTATATGGCTTTCTCTGTCAAAAAGGTTCCCGACCCCTGCACTAAGACAAATATGGAACTGTTTTTGATCGTACTTTGACATGTCAGTGCAGGATAATTACTAAAATGTGTCAGAGGGTCTATTGAGTGAATATTTGACTAACAGAAAAATCCCAATGTGGCCACAGAAGTAACTTTAAATTAAAAAAAGAACGAACCAGAAGAAGGAAAGAAAGAAGGATGGGATAAGAAGGAATGAGGATGGATAGAATGAAGGAATAAATTTAAGAAACAAAGTTAGAATATATTTCCTCTCATCATTTGTGTCGCAGGGGTGCCGGAGCCTCCCAGGCTTTAGCCTTTGCATTGACTGCAAGGAATTGATTACTGCCACTTGATAACTGGGGGTTAACTTGTTGTTTTTCCGCCCAAGCACACGGCATTTTTAACCAAAGTGCTTGACGTTCAGGGGGCTGTCAACTGTTCATGATGGAACACCATACTATATGGTGTGATGACTGGGGGAGTGAGGGTAAAGACTAAGGCTTTGGAGTCTGCACTTAGAAATATGGAGAGGAAATTGAGTCATTTGAAGATGGAAGTGAAGCATTTGTAATTGTGATTCGAACACTTGATGGGATGACCTATGTGTTGCCATAACAGATTGTGCTACCTTTAAATTTGACTCTATAGTGGATGCACGTTATGATCATGCTTATGCTTCAAGTGTTCAATCTAACTGCTTCAACCATTTATCTTTTCACAAATATTATGACTTTCTTAGACCTTGAATATTTTTAATGTGGTGCCATATGGAAATGTTGGCGTGCTATGGGAAAAAAACCCTCAAATTGTCTTGTTGTTGGACCTGCAGAGTTCTGAGACTTAAGTATTCATCTATAGTGCAAAGTCAAGCCCCCTCCTCTAACAAAGCCAAGCAGTCCCAGAAGATAACTCCTCTATTTTGTTTTACAAGAAGGACAGTACATTTTGATGACCACTGTAGGGTAAATAGAGGTCTACTACCACTGTTTTTGTTGTGTGAGAAAAGAAAAGCATTGTTATTGTTTTACATAGTGGCATATTTGATCCTTTTCAAGGCAGGCATTGCAGCTTTGCAACAATTGCTAATCACCATGTTAATCCATCTGAATTTTTTATGACCCTTTTTTTTTTTTTTTACATTCAGAAGCACTAGTTTTCTTGTTGCCAAAATGTATTTTGAGCCTCTGAGGTTAAGGTTTATGCATTTGTGGGATTGGGCACCAGAACTACTAAGTAAACACATTAAAAAAAATATTCGCTTCTAATGCTAATGCTCCTGGGCTTCTGGTACTCTGCGACAGTTGAATGTTAAAGTCCCAGTCTGGAGAAGAGGCAAGAAAATGCTGAATGCTGCACTAATATGGTAACATTTTTGTGGCAATGATGTGGAGCAGCAACAGAACCCAAAAAAAAAAATGAGGCTTGTCAGTATATGGCAATTGAATTGGAATTATTGGATGTCTGCAATCCCATATCGGCAGAGTCTGGGACCAAACTCTATCAACTAATACACAGGTGGTCAAACTTTTTTCCTCCAAGATCTACTTTTCAAGGAATTAAACTTGCTTCCACGATCTACCTTTTTATTTACAAGCCACAGACGAACCTCAGCAATTAATTATGTTTATATGCCTCGCATTTGACTCTATTAACTTGAATGGAAGGGGTGAGGAACGGGTGTGAAAAGCCACTCTCGATTCATGCTAAAATTTGTTACAGATATGCCAAATTCAGAAGAGATTAGCGAAGGAAATTGACAAAAGGCGGGATCAAAATGTTATTGTGGTGGCCACCATTAGTTCCTTATTCAATGGGCACCCCTTGCTCTAACATAACAACATTTTGGTCTTTTTCAACGAATTTTGCATTTTTTTATGACCATATTTAGGCCAATCCACAAAGGAATATTTTTTTTGCATTTAAGTATTTAAGGAACACATATAATGAATGAATGAATAATGAATACATACAAAATGCATAATATTGATTAGTTAGAATGAGGATTCGGACAATTTTGAAAAAAAAAGTTCTGTTGCTCTAACATAACAACATTTTGGTCTTTGCAAAGAATTTTACAATTTTTTGATGACCATATTTACGTAAATCCAAAGAAGTATATTTTCTGTATTTAAGTATTTAAGGAACACATAATGAATGAATGAATGAACAATGAATATAAATAAAAATGCAAAATTTTGATTAGTTAGAATGCAGATTTGGACAATTTTGAAAAATAAAGTTCCGTTCTTCTCTTGTGAAATATATCGAGGAAGTTGAGTATCACCTAATAAAAAAAAATAAAGATATTCTAAAAACTTCAGAGCTAATTTCTTTTTGACTTTGAGTGCAGGAAGATTTGAAACCTAAATGGAATGCTTAAGCCTCAACACTTGTCTGAAGCCGCTGTTGGGCTTGAGATAAATCCACAAGCTGTGGTTGTTTGATGCAGTGTTGCTTTGATTGGTAATTCCTGACTTGTTCGTTTTTTTTTTCCCTTGCAGCACAAAACTGATTGAACACTCTCAAGGGTGTCACAATGCTTCCATTGCAGTCAGACAAGCCGTGCGTTTAGGGACCGCCCAAAACACAAAGCTCGACATATTGACATTGCAACCTGAAGCATACGTGCAACCCGATTCGTTACATAACTGTCCTTATTTTTATGTTACGTGAACCGGAAGTTTTGCGGACTTTGACTGTTGGCAACATCTGTGGCAACACAAAGTTGCTTTTGGCGACAGGCAAGGCATTTTTTTTTTGCGCTATGCTTTAATTCAACCCAAATCTTCACCGATATTTGAGTCTCTCCTTTCTCCATTCTTTCCATATAGTGAAAAGAAGAGAGTTAAAAAGGCAAAGCTTGGCCCGACGCACAAATATGGACAAGAACTGTGCACTTGCTAAGTGGAAACGATAACACTGGAGACTAAATGCCAGATGAGGAATGAGCCTCACAAAGTTAAAACAATGTAAGTTGAGGACATCGTAACCAGAAGAATCTCTGTACAGTATATTGAAAACAAGAAACACAGCTGATTGAAAAGTCCTTGAGCATCCTTGAAAATGTTACATGTAAACCAATGACATGATGCACATGCATACGAAACAATTTGCTCCTAACAAACCTCAAACTCCATTTTGAGGTATTCACAATATAACATCTACCTGACATACTGTATTAATCACTCTTTCCCTTTTCCTCTAACCTATTCAGAGAATGCCACTAGGCACCATTTCAAGTCCTCCATATCTTCCGATGTATTGACAGCTACCCAGAAGTCATTTTTCACCACACATGTTGATGCCGTTACAGGGCATGTTAATGTTCCACATTGGAAGGGAATTGAAGGATCTGGTCTGAGTATTGGTGAGTTGTGATCACATGTTTGCATGCATTTATAAAATGACCAAAATGCTTAATTTCACATTGCCAATGGAAATATATCTATTAATAACATGTTGGATTGAAAATGCAAGGAAAGGCTTGCTCCTAAAATTTAAACGTGTCGCGTTTTATTCATTTAGTTTCCGTGTTGTAGAAGGAAAACAGAGAAAATCCATACAGATCCGAGAGAAAACTGGAGCTCATAATTGTAAGGCGGATGTGCAAACCACTTTGCACCGTGCCGCTAGGCACAGAGTAAAAACGGGACTCGAGAGTTGTGATTTTGATTTACTGAAATCTTGGTTATTATCAGAAGTTCTGGTGTCACAAAAATGATGGAGCATTCACATTTACAAAAACCGACATGTAGAAGCAAGATTAGGGGTGTCAGACATATTTGAGGAACTGGAATAATCAAGTTTCACTCTTGGTGAGTGTTATCAGTTTCAGATTAACATTTTCTTTTTGTTGCATGCCTTGAGAAGTCACATTTTTAAAGCTTGCTTATATGGGAAAAGAAAAAGTTTACCAAAATGATATAAATAAGTTTAAAAAATCCATAAATTGGTACGATCATCAGTCAAATATCAACGTGCTGGTCTAGGAAATAGAAAAACAATCTTAATTTATTGCCACTAAAGACATTCTCCTCCTGCCATAATCTAGTGATCCACAGAATGTCATCAATCTATATCATTCAGTAGACGTATTGACCTATATAGAATGTATTTTGTATGTTCCGATGAGTGTTGGACAACCATAAATATGATAACAATAGCAAGATGCATGCTTGAAAAGTCATCCATCCAACGTCACTATTTGTCCAGTCAATAAAACGAGAGGGACAGGGTCAGCTAATTCAAGGTCATCCAACCCGCTAAATGTTTCTCAGTGGGAGGTCAGGGGCTGGATTCATACGCCAGAGGGCTGACTGACATTTCTCTGACTGTAAAAGAAGAATATATGTCAGCAGCGTTAACAATTCTAGCTGTTGCTGTTTCTATTCGGTGTCAGGCATCGGCAGCATTGTCTGAGGAGTTGAACGGGTTTACCTTTTGGGTTTTGGCTGATTAGGTTTCAGCAGTTGGCATTTTGCTGTACTGCCGCATTGAGTTTCCATGAAGACACCAAGTTCATTGGCACAGCTCCAGCCATGTGACTAGATATTGTTCCATGACAGGTGTCATTTTACACCTGGGAGTGATGCACTCCTCTCGGCAAGGCAGAAGCAAAGGTGGATTGGTGTAACTAGAGATGATGGCAACCCAACGTTCTTTTTGCCTTCTGGTACCAAATTTTAAATCTTTTCACAGACAAATTAAATTGTTCGGTGATCAGTTTTATAATAGTGGGACAATGGAGTGCAAGTGTGCAAAAAAAGGGGGTGCGGGGTGCATAAATATCAGTGAATGACGACACAGTTTGAGCATTGCAAACATTCTAAAAAATATTCTGAAACTAAATTATGAAGTGCTAAATAAATCTAAGAATGGCAGAATTTAAAAAGATCACGGTAGCAAGATGGCCTGGTTTAAACAGCATATTTCAAACACACATTTATTTTGATTGCAATGATAACTGTGTTATATAATTCAACTCATAATTACAGTTTTAAGAAAAACATTTTTTCAATAGCAAAACAAATCCCAGCTGGTATTTAATGTTATTATTCCCATGCTGAACATAATGGGTGATTTATAAGTACAGCATGAATAAAAATGGCTTTCCCGTGGCCTTTGGGTGAAGGTAAGAAGGTTGCCCCTTGACAGGATGGTTCTAGGATCACTGTCAACGGACTTGACAGATGAACTGGTGTTTGTCCAAGAGTCAAGTAATTGTACAATCCCATTTAAAAATTAAAATGGTGTTCAACTTGTACTGTACACTCAGGTTTCAAATGCAGGCTCCATAGAAGGCTATGGGAGACAGACTACCTTTTCTCACTTAGAAAGCTGTATGTTACCATGAAATCAATTTTATCAGAAGGCAGATATCTTTAAATGATTATCCGATTATTTAAAACCACCATGGGCGGCCCGGCGGATGATTGGTTGACGCGTTGTCCTCACAGTTTTGGGGTCCAGTGTTCGGTTTCCAGGTTGGTCCTCCTGTGTGGAGTTTGCATGCTTGGGCCTTGGGCTTGCGTGGGTTTTCTCCATGTACTTCGGTTTGCTCTCACATTCCAAGGTTCCATGGTAGGCTGGTTCAACACTCTAAATTGCCCCTAGGTATGAATGTGAGCGTGAATGGTTGTCCGTCTCTTCTTGCTCTGCGATTGGCTGGCCACCAATTGAGGGTATCCCCTTCCTTGTGCCCGGGGTCACCTGGAATAGGCTCCAGCAACCCCTTTGTAAGGATAAGCGGTTCAGAAAATGAATGATTGTTATGTCGGCAAGTTAGATGATTGCTCCAGCATTAATATTCAGGTTTAAATGTTGGTCAAATTGTGGATATGGACAATGTTTGTGTGTAAAGACGAGTGAAATTCATTTGGGAATTGTCAAAATACATTTGAGAACTCCACAAAAAGTCACTTTTTACTTCCTCATCTTATTATAAGTAGGAAAAAAATATGTAAACACTAAGAAACATGAAAAAAAAGAAATGTCGTCATTATCTACAGCCAATTTTGAAAAATATGCACAAATAAAAACAGTTGTTTTAAGAATTTTTATTGAATATATTATATTTGTCTTTATTCATCATTGCACATAGTCCATTTGCAATCACATCTCATATTGCTGCCTAGAAAATGTTGTGAATGTAAAAAAACCCAGAATCCAGTGGTCTTACAAAAAAATAAGGATAATTAAAGACACAAACTCCAAAGATACAGACAATGAAAGAGAAGAAGTATAACTCAAACATACTTGGGTTAAGGATGCATTATTCTCAAAACAAAGTTTCATGCAGATTTAAAGCAAGGCTGGCCAAAATTCACCTGGATATTTCTGACACCTCAACTGTAGAAATATTTTACATGTTCATGAATAGACAGTCGTCCCTTTGTGAGGAGTGACAAGACAATGGAATGGACCCTTAGAAATATGTCAAGCGATTACATTGGAGCAACTGGAAACACTACCATGAAACCCAACAAATCACTGACATTGTCACCAAAACTGGACAACTTTCCACACTGCGACTGCAAAGTTTGCAGCATGCAAGCAAAGGGCGTCCGGGCCGACTGCCTCGGAAGATAATTTGACAATGACAGATGGAGGAAAAACCAGTCCGAACTTCATGAACATCCACACCAGCCTTTCTTGGCTCCACTGCCACAACTCGTACAAGGGGGCGAAAATGTCATTTGGTCCAACCTGTCAGATTTTGATGTGAATCCTCTGCAATTGTCATTTGTATTTTGAACACCGTGGTCATCGTTCCTCTACTGATTCATAAGAATCCACACCACAGTTAACAAAAACAATTTTCACATGCCCCAAAACGGCGTTGACGTGGAAATTCTATTCCCATCCCATGTCTTTAATTTCACCTTAAGCTTCGACTCGAATGTGTCACTGAACCAATGAATGACGGCTGGTGTGAAGCGTACTCGTACACAGCAACGCCCGCGACGCTTTGCTCAAGGGCTCTCTGACAGCCACGCATTCATTTTCTTCTCACTCTTATCTAACAGCGGATGCTACATGAATAAACATAATCACTCTGACATCCTGCCGTGTGACTCTGTTTTTCTCCCTTCTCAACCGCCACAATAAATTAATGCTGAGTTATGTTTTTTAACATACCCTTCATACTTTCTTTTATTCACAAAACAATGTCCTCAAACAAAAAAAGACAAATGTCTTATATTAGCTACTGTTCTTCTATGCGAGTCACTTTGAATTTGATATGTTGAACCTTTATAACACTTGGTTTTCCTTTTACAAGTTCCAAACTAAATTTCTATCCAGCCTATCAGCCGCGATAATCAAGATTTTTTAAAATTTAAATTACAGAATTACAGGTTTTCCATGATATCCAGGTTAGCAATTCACTACCTTTTGGAAATACACAATACATGGAATGTATTTGTTAAAATACCTGAAGAAAAACAAATATGTCCATATTGCTCTGCTCTGTCCACTACAACAATGTTACCACTTATGGAATCTAATAAATCTTTTATCCAGCTACCTTCAAGTCAGCTGGATTCCTACACAGCAACGTCATACTGTATAAGGAGCTAATGATTGCATTTCACAGGTATCGCCATGGGGCCTACTTTTCTGTAATTATAAATGTCATGAATGAAAATAACATTAAACTGTGTGTGTGATGAACATGGCCTCATTTTCTTCTTGTGACCAATGGCTATAACACCTCGGTTATATATGTGAACTTAGCCTCTGTGTGTTTTCTAGCTGGTGGCTGGCCTCATTAGAATTTCATTTTGTTCCTCTCACCTTGTTGCGAGTGTTGTCTGATGGCCCCACCAGGGTTTGTGTTAACGTGGGAGCCAACGGCTATTGCGATGGGCCCATGTGAGGTAGAGTCATGCATTTGTAGGGGTGACTAAAACCTGGCGTGGTGTCAATGACAAATAAGCTTCACCTAGACTAATTCACAAAAATGGATCGTTGTTACTCTGTATGAGTGTCTGTAAGCATTATTCAAACAATGTTTTTTTTCAAAATCAATTTATCAACAAACGGCCTTATAATCAATCAATCTGTTACTAAAAATAGGATTCCAAATCCTGAATGAAAAAAAAAACCAATTAAAAGTACTTTTTTTTTTTGTTGACACTGCCCAGTAGACCAAAAATTGTATTGTAATTAGATAGGTTTGGCATAACCACATAGTATAGCAGTGATAAGTTAGCATGAATTAGATCATTTAAAGGTCAGGGTATGTTTAGATTACATACTAATTGTACTCAGAAGAAAAAACATCCAAATGACCTTACAGAATCCTTAAATGCAGAATGAGAAACAGGTTTGCAACAGTGCTTGATCGCAAATAATATGTTTGTATTAAAGCTTAGTTGGCTAGATACCAGCACAACTATAAAAATGTACACCACACCAGACCATAATTTGACTTTCATCCACTAGCGTATTATTTATACTATTGGAGTTCCTTATCTCACCGTAAATTAGGACCATAGAAACTCAGTGATACAGTCACTTGTAGGCACATTATATAACATGAGACTATCCCTGAAAAATATCTGAATTGATATTTGGTTGAATATTCTAAAACTGTAAAACTGCTCAATAGAACTAATCTCAGTGCATTATGTCAGATTATAAAGATGTATGTATATATTATCTTTTTGCGACATAATACGTGTGGGAAATTGATAAAGTCATTTGGAAACGATCGTTGTTTGTTGTTTTTCGAGAGGGCAGAATATGATCATTGGGATTTTGAGGGATTTATTTCAGTGGTTTGTAGATGCTTTTGCTAAATAAAGAAGCAATGTAAGGAATTATAACACTGCCCAATTTGCAAAGTTCTGTAAAGCCTAATTTTAGCAACATCCACAGTTATTACAAACTAAAACTACTCCTTGCTTTTCTCAAATACCATTTTTCTAATCTGGAGGACATGTCCACATGCATAATGTGCTTTAAGTGTGGGTTATGAACGTTCTAATTAGACACGGGAATCTTTCAATCGGGTTTAAAATGTTGATTAATGTTGTAGTCCTTTGACATGCCGACAAAAGAAGATTTAGGGGACTGTGTCATGGCAAGTTGACATAACTAAAGCCTCAAACCACGTTCATTATCTTAATTAATTGCCTGCTTGAGGAAATGGGTCAGAGACAGTCCAGTTAAACGGATTCATTTCCTTCTCCTTTGGTGTTGATTTACAAGGAGTGTTGACTTCAACACCATCAAAGCTTCCACTCATTTGCCAGAAGTACAAGTGTGTAAAAGTTTGGCCTAGCCACGGGGGGTAATATACAAGCAATTCTTACAACGAGACACCATCCAGCCATGAAGACGTCACTATTTGACACAAAAATGGACATGATGCCTAAATGCTTCCTAGGGAAAGACTAAAAGATTTGGGGTCAAATGTTGCAATCAAGCCTGCCAAAATGTCGAAAAAAAGCTATTTAAAATTCCCTACTTCTGGGTTGTCATTCATGAAACATACAGTATGTGAACAAATGTCCTAATAATTGTTAAAATGCTCCCTGGTAATACTGTAACAATTTTCCACATGATGATGTCTTGCTTTTTTGATCAATATTGCTCTGTAATAAAGGGCTTATAGGGCACATTATTCCAGAAATTACAAATAAATTACAGATTCAAGAGAAGGATGAGAAATTAGATAGACATGATTTAGTTTCTTCTAACTTGTTTTGATTGAATGCGCTTACTTTTACTCCTTCAATATCTATATTTTTTCGTTTTTTTTTTCACAAAAAAACAAACCTTGTAAATTCTAATTACATAACTCTTTTGTTTTAACCATTTGGCATGACAGCATAAACGGCATCAACACATCCTCAATTGTAGGGTAATTTACAACAACAACAACCACTGACATCAATTGCAAAACTACTGTGGCTACTTTGTATGGTTATACGTTTTTATGACACTCTGGAAAGACCAGGAACATTCAGTAAATAGCTTTTCCTCTCATAGATACAAGCTGTTAGGTAATTACAAATATAGTTCAGAATATGTTCAGATAAAATAACTAGAGTAGAATTTGGATTTTCTGAAAAGAAGGGGAAATACTTATAAAACGATATTGGGCTCTAAATCTTGGCTTTTTTCAGTCTCACTATAATGAAAAGAGCATGTAAACTAAAACCAAATTCAAGTGAAGATACAGTTAATAATGCAAGCCAGCCATTGGAGTGAACATCATCAGAGAGGTAAGAGGCAATTTCAACTCCTCAGTGCCGAAACAACATTTTCAATCTCGGCTTTCCGAATAATGACTTTAGGATGGCTGATGTCTGAAGCATAAATTTAAAAAAAATCATAATAAATAAAAAAAAAAAGTAGAAAAGAAAGAAATTAGAGATGTGAGAGCAGCGTACCCAAGAATATGCGCAACAGGATCGTATCAATCTGGGAGAGCAAAACGAACACAGATGATTACTCCGATTGATGGTCGCATAACAGTCAAATAAAATTTGAAATGACTCTGCAACAGGACACACAAGTATAAATGTCTGCTATATACATTGTCTCCTATTCAGTGTGCATCTAAACCACAACATTTTGAGCACAACATAGAATAAATTCAGGGTTTCACCTTTGGTTATGTATTCATCAAGGCTAGGTTTAAAAAAATAGAGAACACACGTTCATGTTACTTTGCATACACTTAGAAGTGGAAACGAGTCAACAAAGCAGCTGGTCTGTTTGCATCTGAGAACAACCTAAGATGGATTGTATTCAAGAGAGGGAATCTTGGCTAAAGTAGTAGAAGAGTATCATCATCCATCATCTGGGACAGAAAGTGTGTGGCATATAAATATGTTCGGGTTAATGTGCCTGACATCTTTGTTTTAGTGAGAGTGGGTGTTAATGCAATCAACAACCTGATATCATTTCTTCTCCTAGTCTAAAAAAAAAAAAAAAACAATTTGTCATTGAGCTTTTTAAATGTAAAGACGCAACTCGGACTAAAAACAACGTTGACATCTGCTCTTGAGAGACTCATGTCAGCCTTGTTCGAATGACGATATGAAAGTAGTAGATACAAATAGCAAATAGTCGGCCGGCTACGCATAAGCAGCGAGTCAACTTACCAATTAATAACGCCTACTTCAAAACCTATCCTTGACCATGAAAGTGTGGAAATGGTATTCTCTAGCGTATTAAAATATCACCTCACTTCTTTCTTCAAACATTTTATCCACATGTAAGGAAAACATCTTAGTTTAAGTCTCATCATGTCTCCATACAGCTATATATGGGTGGTAATTAAGGCAATCATATTTGGGCCACAAGTTACTAATTTATTCAACCCTGCAGGGTTTGTTTACCTATATCAGGAAGTAGTAGTTCCACCCCCACATGCCCCCCCCACCAACCCCTCCCTTGTTGCAGAGTCCCCTCCAGCTATTGTTCTTCTTCAGCGTCCACTCCGAGCCACCAATGGTTCTCCGCCACGACGAGAGTTGCTGGGTTGACGCCCTGTAACTGGCAGAGCTGCAACACACAAATAGGAGAAAAACAAGGAAAGGGTTTGAAATATGTTCAAAACAACAACATTCTTGTGGCAATTATGTAGCAGGTTACACCACAGCTTTTGGCATCATGTCACCGCCATGCTCATTAGTTGGCAACTCACACATGCAAAATGAGAGAAGCTGAAATTATATTGTAAAGGCTGAGAAGCCACACACTATAAAAGAAAATAAAGTTCTTAATATTCCTTTTTTTCTCTTGCACGCACCACTTTGAAAAACACTACGTTAGAAAGGAATATCATTATATTGCAGGAATACTGTAGCACACAAAGCACAAACACACGTTATAGTCGTTTTTGTGGTGTAATAACAAGTATTTGAGTACTTTTAGTTCGCTTCCATTCCTTTGGTGCCTATCTGAAGTCAGAAATAATTTCTGTAGAATCTACCAAAATTAGCGAGAATGAAGTTTAAACCGTTTTATTGTTGTTGTTTATTTTTAACAGCATGTGCATTATTCAACTTGGTTGTGTCAGCTTTGTAATTTGCTCAAATACCTTTTCAAGCTAAACATGTTAGTTATAGTGTCTTAAATTGATATTTTTAAATGGAATTTATTAATTTTATGAACTATTTTATTCTTTCAAAGGTCTCGGGGGTGCTGGAGCCTATCCCAGCCAACTATGGGCACCAGGCGGGGAACACCCTGAATTGGTAACCCAGCCATTCACAGGGCACGAGAAGATATACAACCTTAGAGCAAATTAGATTGTTCAACCACCATAAAAAAACGAACATGAATTCAAGTGAGTGTGGGCTATGTGTATTTAGCACTGCAATGTTTTTTTTTTTATTTAGTTGTTTTATTTTATAAACCAACAGATCACTTCCAGCCTCTCCTGGGTGATAATTAATGCTGTAATCATGTATGAATAATTCAAGATATCCTTTAAAAGGGCTAGAGTAATACTGGTCACATTGTTCTGAAATATAAAATGAGAAAGCTGTGAGTCAGCAGGCTTACAGTAGAGTATACATTTCTGCTGTTATTGCTATGTTTAAACATGCTGAAAAACATGTATGCAGTACAGCTGGCTCCTTGTTCTTGGTCACGATGAAGCGATCAATAATAAAACCATTAAGTATGGCAGTAACAAAGTGGGACGTTTTCTTTCCATCGACAACACAGAAATCATCAAATCTAGGCACACTCACCTTTGGATATAAAAGTATTAGTTTGCAATCCAGAAATATTGTTAATTTCGATATAGTTAGATACAATTTTGACCAGTATATAAAAAAAAACTAGCCACCAATAAAAGTTATTGTCTCTCTTGATTTTTAGAAGCATAATTAATCACCGCTAATCAAAGCACAACAAGAATAATCTAAAAGGGATTTTGCTTTTTTAGACAATAAACTAACAAGGGCACCCTTATTTGTAACTGTGTCTATAAAACTCATTTTGCTCAAGGTATTTCTTCACTAAGTGTTTCTGTTTTTGGTCTTGCCTTTAGGGTGAGACACTTATATCGTGAAAGAATTGCTCAATTAAAGAAGTGTGTGCCTATTAAAACACAAACTATAAAGAGGAATATCCAGCCTCCAAACAGAGCACAGCTGTACAATTCTCCACCTCAATAATTTGAGGATTTCCACATAGTCTCAAAGGAGCTTGAAACATTCCGTATGCAATTATAGCTGCAGTAGCAACAAGACAATTAGCACTACATACTGAGCCTTTTATCTAATTCCCCTATCAGGAGTTGACTGCAGACTGCAGTGTTTGTTGTGGTTAGTGTACATAGGATTTACTCCCGGCCACTTTTTCTGATCTACTTGCAAAAACATCTCCCGCTTACAAGTACAAATTTGTTCATTTATTCATTCATTTCCCATATTGTTTATCCTCATGTTTTGTAGCCTATTCCAGCCAACTATGAATATCTGGAAGGGGACACTCTGCATTGGGGCAATTTAAAGTGTTCAACCAGCCTACTAAGCATTTCATTTTGGCAATGTGGGATGAAACCGGAGTACCCAGAGAAAACCCACACAAGCCCAGGGGAGAATATTACTCCACACAGGCAGGTCCGGACCTGGGATCAAACCCTCAGACGCCTGAAGTCCACGCACTAACCACTTGGACCCCTGGGCCGCCACAAGTACAAATGTTGTTGAAAATATTTGGAATAAACCCTAAATCAATGTTCTTCCATTTTCATTTATGTTTTTTTGGAGTGCAAAAGCCTTAATTCATTTTGTTTCTATTGAATTCTAAGGGGGGGGGGGGGGGGTAAACGCAATTTTCTGATTTGGTGCAAGAAAATGGTTCAAAGAGGCTTTATATATCGGAATGAATGGCGTGATGGATGGACAGATGGATCTGTGACAATAGACTAACTGGCCACCCATTCAAGTTGTGACCTCCCTTTTGGTCAAGTCTGGGCGGGATTGCCTCCAGTTCAGGTTTTACCAGGTATTCCATTGTTCATATTCATAAACATTCCTAGCCTGAGAGCAATTGGCATTACACAAATTTGTGATTGCATCAGTGATCTTTGTTCTCAGTAGTTCTCAGTCCTGATAAATTCTGGCTACGTCCTTGAAGCTGTCCAGTTGCCATGTTCCACTACACTTCCACTTTCTGCCATTCAGCAAGATGTTGAACAGGATTAGGGGCAGCCCACAGACTTGTAGATTGTCTGTCTAACTGTGAAGGTTACATTTGGATTATCGCCAGTTTGCATGTGTGCACTACATCAAGCTTCTTCTCCAATATTCAGTAATCTCAGACACGGAGCGGTCCAGACCAATCTATCAGACTGTTGTCGCTCATTGGAGACTTTGGGAGTAATAATGTTGTGGTGATGGAGAATTACACAGTAAATTAACGTCTGCAATGAGAAATCCCTTTAAAGTCATGTCATCCACAGTTTCAGAAACCACATCCGAAAATGCTGCTTTATTATCGCAAGGTTCAAAATATTCTATGAAAATTGAATTAATAGTGTGCTGTTCTGTAACGATCGAGACATTTTTACTTTATTCTTTTTCTTTATTTATACAAATAGATATTATATTCTATAAAAATGGAATTCATAGTGTCTGGTGATTTTCTTCAGTCTTGGTTCTGCTGCAAGTAGACAACTCTCACTTTATTTTTTGAATGCATTTGTTTTAAAGTAGCGTGATTATGACAGATTGCACTTGAGCTCACCTTCCCAGGAGAAGCTTCTTTGAGATGCAAGCGCTCGTGTTAATACTCTCATTAACAATCATGTGATCTGGGTGCCAGCAGCAGCTGCAACAACCTCCATCAAAGCTATGAGAAGAGCTTTACAGGCAGGTCACCTGTCGGAAAGCCTTACTGGCAGTCTTAGATGGTATTAGGTCTGTGTATTATAGGACTCCGAGTGTCCCACCAGGAAACGACGTTTGACGACTTAGCTGACTGTTGGCGATCGACTCAAGCGAGCAAATGTCGCCTGTTTCAGGAAGTTCAATAATCCTGTCAACCCATTTTGACACATGCGTTCATCGTCATAATATTCTAACCTTGAAGGCACGTGTCATAAATCTTCCACAGGAAGCAAATAACCGCACTTCTATTTAATCTACGGCCGGTTTTAATCTGATCAAATGGCTAACATCAACAGATGGACTCATCACACACAGAAAAGAAACTTTTCTGGATTCCTAGATCATCAACACAGATTAAAGCGCTTTTTATTCCCTCCAAAATGTCCCACAATCAAAGCTTTCCAAGACAGGAAAGCACACTACATGAATGAAATATTACAGCAGGGACTGATTCTAGAATGCACATGCACATGGTGCCTGGCTTCTTGCTTCCTGACATTAATCCAAAGGCGGAGGGGATTTTCTG
This sequence comes from Stigmatopora nigra, assembly GCF_051989575.1. NCBI lineage: Eukaryota > Metazoa > Chordata > Actinopteri > Syngnathiformes > Syngnathidae > Stigmatopora > Stigmatopora nigra. The sequence goes on along the minus strand of NC_135510.1, from coordinate 13,802,823 downwards.
CCTCTTGCTGCTTCTTGCCTCACACTCCTGCGGGGCTCTCAGATCCACAGTGCGTTTCCCAGTCTCTCGCACGTACGCCAAATTAGATGAACACAGGATTCAGACTATAAATACTCTGACCTGTATCGGTGCTGGATGCAGCAACACATCCAAAAAATGTACGACCAAACTCAGCGTCAGCACTTTTAACCAGCTCATCTGTTCTGTTGAATTGCGCAGAATGGACCATGACTACGCACCATACTCAAATAAGTCCTGCCATTGTCTGCTGTCCTCATGATGTGTGTATGAGTGGCTGTATGTCACTAAAATAGGGAGGGTAAAACGAAGCAAATTACCTGGAATACGGCAAAATGAAATATTCCATTCTGCCCAGTTATTTTCATTGATGGGGAAGTACTCAAAAGGTACTGCTGGGCCTTATATAAGCAGTGTACATTGCATGAAACCAGACAGCTGAAGCATTTGAAAAGTAGGTTAGCACCAATTACTTCCATGCCAGCAGCCAAATAATTCTATAAATTCTTTTCTTTACTATGACATTGATCAAATCAGACAGCATTTCTTATCTATGGTACTCTTTCAGGCCAATAACTTGTTGAGAAGGCAAAGGATTTACAAAGTAGAATGTCAACGTGAAGCCTGTTTTATCGTCAATACTTTTTATGTGCAAGTAGTCAATAGGTTAAAAATAATGATAATACAGCAATGTATATTATTTTTCAGACTGGAATTAAGTGTTTAAGTCATAAAAGCCAAAAATTAAGAGGCAAATGATCAAAACAAATACATTTTAGTTGATTTTAGTCATTATGGTAATAACAAAAAAAAGAAGAATAACAGACCAAATAGGCATCAGTTGACATACCATAACCACTACCAATACAGATACTAATAGCGTTAAAATACAACCACATAAAAACCTGTTTACCAAACTCTCAATTTCTATAAACTCCAAATCAGTCCCAAGTCCATTAAATTCTTAACCTGGAGCATCACTTCCAAAGAACAGGAAATAAAGGACGTGCCTAGATCATCCAGTATCTCACAACTGTCAGCATGAGAAAAAAAACAAAAAAAACAAATATATATAAAAGATGTTTCACTTGAGTTTTTGGCCCAGCCAAAGTATTAACAAGTATTAAAAATGTGTGACTGATAGTCTGGAAAACACAGTAGGTTATGTTTACTGCACTTACAACTAAAAAGATAAAGTATTTCTGGATGTACAATATTTTGGGGTTTTTGGTTTGTTCATTTGGCTGCCTGTTTTTAAACCATATAAAGATGATCAAGATCCTCAAATCCATTGATTCAAATGGAACTGCATCAAGCAGTTCAATTGTGTCAAGGACAGATAGCCAACTTCTTACTATTAAAGCATCAGACTTCAACATCAAGGTCATGCTGATGATGATAATATACATACAGGCAGTTGAAATTAATCATTGCACAATTGCAGATTCATCTCTTTTTGCTAACTGTCCAAAAAAAAAAAACCCTGAGTGATTGCAAACACAATTTGAGTGACCCAAAAAATAATGAATACGAAATTAGCATACGTTAACATAGAATTATGGGATGTTTTGTGCAAATGGAAACTACAACCAAGGTAGGAAAAACCAATGAATTTATTTCTTGACTCTTCTTTTCACATTTATTTGACTTTCATTTTTTTCAAATTGAAACAAGAGCGGTAATCTTTTGGGTCCTCCTACAGTAATTTAGAAAATTATAAAAGTAGATGAGATTCAACCAAGGGGAAGGTAAATTACTACTACTCATAAGAGAGAGGTAACCATATAAAACTGCTGCTGGTGGAAGGGCCAAGGCAATGCACTGGCATAATTGAAATGTTGTATTTTTCGGTCACCAGACGGATATTTGGAACTAAAACAAGAGAAATTTTCAATCGATGGGCGAATGCGCATTCGCGAATTAAATTTTTAAGGTAAGCATGGCTCGCCATTGCTATATGTATATAATTTCTTTTATTTGTTGCCAAGGCTGTTATTCAACTGCACTGCACCTTTTTTTTTAGCAATGTGTTTTGGCATGTGTCAGGGATGTGGCTTTATGAGACAGGATGGACGGTTATTGCCCACTCAACCTTTATTTTTACGGAGTCATGCACAACCATTTTTTTTATTCACGGAAAAATAATGAATATATATATATATATATATATATATATATATATATATATATATATATATATATATATATATATATATATATATATATATATATATATATATATATATATATATATATATATATATATATATATATATATATATATATATATATATATATATATATATATATATATATATATATATATATATATATATATATATATATATATATATATATATATATATATATATATTTATACAGAGTGCAATTCAGTGTTCATTTGTGCCCTCTCTTGCGAATGCACATATTAAAAATGTTTTTGAATGTCACTGGTCCATTGACAAGTGACAAGGAAATGTCCTGACTTAGTTTGGCTCTTTCATTACCTTAAGGTATTTTTCCTTTGATATGGTTTGAACAGCAGAATTCATTTGTCTACAAAATTCCAAGCAGCATTTCTTGCCTCTTCGATCAAACCTTTGTTTACATCCACTTACCAGGAAAGGAAAGATAATGATGATAATGAGTAAGGACACATCATGGCCGTCATAAAAGCTGTGATGAAAAGCAGAGCTGAGGAACACCAAACCAACAAACGTATTTTGTTTGTGCACATTTTGCACAACTGTCGGCTTCCGAACAATTAAAGCCAGGGCAACAGAGCATACAATGAGTTCGATATAGTATTGTGTTACAACCAACAAAGCGGAACTGAATAAGGGCATTCAGATTAATGGCTTTGTTTTAAGATACCACACTCCATACCTGTCAACCTCGAACCATTTGTGATCTTACCAAATTTTGTTTTCGCCCTTACATATATGTATAAATACATGGAAAATCTTACCACTTTACTTTTTTGTAAAAAATCACGAACAACAAGTAGAAAATGTATGTTTATGTGTTTATTGCTTTCAAAGTTCCAAAATGAAACGAAATGTTTATCATGATCTTTTTTTTTTAGCCAATCAGAGGCGCCGGTACATATTATATGTACCGGCGCCTCTGATTGGCTAAAAAAAAAAGATCATGATAAACATTTCGTTTCATTTTCGTTTCAAGTGATATATGATATATCACTTGGCAGACATGCGTTTCCGGGAAGAAACAATGGCGGATGGTGAAAAATGGCTAGAAAGTGCCTTAATTTATTTTTTTTTCTCAAAATCACCGTTTAGCGTACCATTTTCATGTGTACAGCGTACCAATATAAAAATGGGCTTTCAGTTGTACCAATTACGGCGAGAACGTACCAGTTGACAGGTATGACACTCATTTTTTTGTTTCTAAATATTGATCCAAAACAATGGGCTTCAAATATTTATATAATGTCTAAAATGATTTGGCCAAGCTTTAGTAGCTTGGTCTGGATTAACTTCTATTTAAATTTGGATGAAAGCGGGCAGGCGGACAAATAGTTAACGTGTCAGCTTCATTGTTCTGGGGTCGAGGGTTTGATCCCAGGTCGATCGATCATCACCGTGTGAAGCCTGCATGTCTTTCCTGTGCCTTTGTGGGTTTCCTCCCACATCCCCAAAACATCCATGGTAGGCTGGTTAGACACTGTAAACCTGTCTCTTTCTGCTCACAGACTGGCTGGCCACCGATTCAGGGTGTTCCCTTAAGTGATCTGGAATAGGGTCCAGCACCCCAGAAAATGAATGAATACATTTAGTTTAAAAAATGACTTTACCAGTTGGCCTTTCAGCACACATAAAGTAGCCACAATAGAACCAAACAGAAGACCAAGTGGTCAGCTTGGTTTGGGACAAAAAGTGGTATCTTTTCGAAGAGGTGCAGCATTAAAGTCCTCACTTAAAAAGGAAAAAAAAGGGTTTTCATGTTTTTCATTTCAAATCCAATGACAAACATCCAGAGCACAACTTCCATGAGCTGTAGTGACCCCCAGAACTACCAAACAAGCTAATGCAATTGGGTTAAAATAAAATACCAATCTACAATACTATAGTTTTCTGTACACAACTTCAACAACATTTCAAATTGGATCATAGCAAAATCAAACCAAAAGAGAAACTCGTACCAGTTGTGATATTGGCAATAAAATGTTGGAAAGAATAGTTGTAACAGTTGCAGTACATGGTTGTCATTTGTATGTTGAGCCTGCCGAAAGTGACTTAAACGGTGCAATCAAACTTAGTTACTTTGCAATTAAATGACTTTACTAAATGATATTTCAAGATAGTAATCTGTAATTTAAAATCAGATTACAATTTACTAATCAGTAAGTATCACGTTAAGTATTCAAGTCAACTAAATAGCTGCCAACCAGGCTACTTTTTTTTCGTCTTGCTGTAAGTTTAAAGACGATTTTAGGCCAGCTGATACAATTGTCAACATTAATCAGTTTCAGAAACAGACAGTGTTGCTGGAGCAGCAGCACTCTGTCTTAAAATGACTCGTGCACTGACATAGATAGAGACCCTCTGATTTTAGGAGTGTACATGGCCCAGAATTTGGTGCTAAACCATTGGGTCCACTGCTTCCTTCTACACTGAAAAAGAATGATTTATATTGACACTTCATTAAAATTGAACATTACTGGACAAACAACACCAAAGGGTAATTGGGTTTTTTTCTTCATTCCAAGCTTTCCTAGTATAGCATCTTCAAAGACTGTAATGGAGCTGAGTGAGAAGACAATAGTTTAGTCACGTTATAAATCATATTATTTTCACACAGTTCCATCATTTGTAAGGGAAAACACACCAAAAACTCGATTGGATCACTTTTACTCACCACTAACAATACATCGTAATGAGAGTGCACGGGGGAATATTTTTTTAAGCGGAGCCAACTTTCGTTTTGCTTGATGGAAAAAGCCTCCTGGCACATTAGTAAATCTCAATGATCATACTACAGAACTATCAAATCGAGCTTTTTTTTTCCTGTAAAACATTTCCCTTTTTTGTTAGTCCTCAGGCAGCAGAGTTGCATGTAGGTTAGTGTCGCCAAATCACAACAAGTAGATTGTGACTGTGTTGGACTCTGGCAGTTCTATTTAAGTGTTTTGCATCTTCAACCTGTGCTTGCTTGTTTTTTATTTCTTCCCAGTAATATTTATTATCCACTACTGTAACACATTTGAACTTTGTCATGCTAATATGTTTTAGGATACAATTTTCTGCTACACAGGAGGCTACCTGTGTGGTTCATGCCTACAAGTTGGGCCTAGTATTTTAACAAGTACAGTGCAGGTCTAATTTTATGATAAAAGTGAGCCGAAAGTGACACTACCAATAGAAAAAAATGATGACAATGAGAATAATCGTATATGGAACTCTAGCTAGATAACAAGGGCATTGAATAAAAGCTTAAACAGCTTTCAATGTTAAGCCCTTTAATTGACTGGTGAGTGGCCCAGACCTCCAACCTTAACTCAGCTGGGACGGGCTAAAGCTCGCTTGTGACCCTGAATACTTTAAGTGGTCTAGAGAATAATACATGTATGGATGTTACTCCCCTGGAACTGGTTCATTTTTAAAGAATTTCCTGACAAGGTTTTTCTTCTTTGGTCTTAATGTCCTTTTCTTGCTATAAACACATTCTATTCAGAGATCACAATCAATAAATCGAAACAAGTCTTCATTTTTTCCCTGCAGGAATGATTTCTCTTTGACATCAGTACAATCAATTTTACTTTAATCTGACAATTATTTAATGGAACGGGACCATTAACTTGAAAATAAACAACATTTCCAAGTTAAGCATGAAACAGAGCAAACATTTGAAATGCAGACTAATAAGAATAGATATTTTCCTTTACAGAACAGTTTGCTTGTCACTGTTTGTTTTATATTAGTAATCAGGGTTTCGGGTCAAACATGTAATAGAGGAGAAATATCCTAAATGTAGACTCATATGCCTGGATAGTTCACTTTTTGAGAGCAGTTTGCATGTCATTGTAAAGTTTGATTGACAGTGGCTGGCAGGCAGCCAGGTTGGACAGCACTGAACAGAGAAGAAGTGAAACGTGATGCGACAATGTGTCACCATAAGGCGATCCGAAGAGCTGACCCCCCCTAAAGGATCAAAGTTGACCTCTGGGCAGTACTTTAGTTTGCTTTTGATGTACACATTTGCAAAATAGGAACTAGGTGGCCATAGGGTAAATGGTTATCCATAAACAGAATTATTGTGAGTTTGTTTTCTTGTTGGGTTTAACTTAATTTTCACATTTATGAAATGGATATGCCAAGTCCATGCAATTTGTTAAAGGGGTTGATGGCATTGTAATGGTAGTTTGGGTCGACATGACATCAAATGTATTTTCATAGAATGATGTTCATCCCTCCAGCAGAGCAAAACTCCATTTGATAAATACCATTAAGCATCAATGCTGCTCTGGTAGCTTGCAGCTGTAATTGCTTTGTTTTTAAAACTCTGGGGCATTATTTGTATTTGAAATTTCAGAGCGTCTAGGTAGTATATGCATAGGAGACTTCTGACGCGTTTGTGATGTGTTCCTTGCGGCTATGGTAGTCACATCCATACATAATGTGAGCTTTAAGATTTTGACCATTAATTTTCTCTCTATAAAGTTTATGATAGTTTACGCATCGTTTCCTGAACAGGCCGTACTCTGCATGGTGTCAAGACCCTTTTGACTTTTGTTAAAGCCATTAAATCGTTTGGAGATCATTAGCATAAGGTACCAGGGAAGAAAGCATTGAAGCAGAAGTCTATTTAAAGAGCCGAAAAGGTTGACTAAAAATGGTCTTTTTCTTTGTCCTTGGATATTGCTTGATTAGACAGCTGAGATTAATCACAATGTAAAACAAGAAACGGACGACTGATCATGGGCTAACTTCCCAGATTGTCTTTTTGCTTAGTACTACCCTTTAGAGAGAATATTTCAACTGAAAGAAAATGTATTGATCTTTATAAATGTTTTAATAGTTGAATGCAAAGAAAGATGAATAAGTACAAAGATGAGTAGTAGGCATTTGGTCAATGTGCGACTATATTTATCAAGGAAATACCTGGAATTGTAATACCTGCGAAGTCAGAAAAAATAAAGGTATTGCCAATGATGGAAATATTCATAAGAAATTGATGTGTTGACGGGAAATTGTACTAATTTCTATTATTCATTTAGAGTTCCCTAATGAACTGTTCTTAAACTAAAAAATATATATATATATTTTTTTGGGGGGGGGGATAAGGTACATATAACTTTTGCTGTGAAGCACTCAGTTTGAAATAAACTTTACCAGGTAATGATAACTGACAGCGCGTAAGCCGCTCAGTCCTACAGTATTATCACAAAGTATATAGTGTGGTGTCATATGCATGACTCAAAGTGCAAGAGTTGAGTTCAGGACAGGTTCAGGACCGAGAAAAACAGTCCAACGCGTGCACGATCAAAAAAATTGAAAACAAAAGCAACCGCCAGAAAATGCGATGGAAACCTCTACTTACACAATTAATTGGTTCCAGAAGTCATTGTTTTTTTGTAAATAAGGGCATATTTTACATTTGATTAGCATAGTTCATTCCCTAATATTTAATACCACCCACTATAAACCCTTTATGAATTATAAAAGTATACCAATTTTATATGAAAAAATGATGTTTACAAAAAAGGAAAAATTAGTGAGTTTGCCTTGCATGCTGTCTGTATGAAGTACAGTGTTCCCTCGGTTATCGCGGTTAATGGGGACCGGGACCACCCGCGATAAGTGAATTTCCGCTAAGTAGGGATGCCCCTTCAAAAATGCATAATTTCAATTTAATTTAAAAAAAATAAAATATATATATATATATATATATATATATATGCATATTTTTTTTATTTAAAAAAAAAAAAAAAAAATTTTACCCCCTGTATACAGTACACCATATAAAATACGGATAGAGAGAGTGAAATTCATGTTATAACAAAAAACTGTAAAATATGTTGTCTCAATGTAATATTTGTATTTTTCTTTCCAAAAAAAAACCCGAAGCTCTGAATCCGCGATGGCGAACCGCGAAGTAGCGAGGGAACACTGTAAAGTGAATGGTAAGTGTTGAAGCACTTCTTTGTTATATTTGTTATATTTTGTTATGTTAAATTTGTATATGTGCTTTGCCTCTTTTGATGTTCTGTAACTTGGACAGACTAATCACATCTTGGAACAATAATTAACCTATCAAAGTATACCAAATCATAAATAGAGGCACCCCTGTAATACTATTGTCCATAATTAGAATACCTGTTAAATTATGAATACATAGTGAGAATTAGGTTAACATACAATGACTTCAATTTAATTAAAAAAACTGCATTTCTATTTTAGAGGAACTAACTGTGTTTTCCCAATGAATCACCAGAGCAATAATGCTGATACTTATAATAGATACACCTCATTGAAAAGTCACAAAAGTTTAAAACCATTTACTATAAGGCACTGAAAATGGACCGTGAATGGCTTAAAAACACCAGAAATTAAATAATGAGGGACATAAAGGAACATGAGCCGTGATTATTGCGTATATCTCATTTAATATGAAGTACCATTTTAAAAGGATGAGCAAGAATCTGAATGTAAAAAAAGGGACAAATGAGATCTGGAAGAAGAAGAAACTCATCTACAACATTTTAAAACAGGACGTGCAAAAAAATAACAATAAACAGCCTGCGTTCATTTAATTCTAGCCTCATTAAAATCATTGCAGGGACTGGAAGGGATCAGCATATTGTACTTTTTTTCCTCAAATGATACCATTTCTTGTTCTACAGCAGACTGGCTGTACGGGGGCTGCATTTAAATGAAATACACATGGTGTTACATTCACAGCATAATGCATAATTCAGACCACCACTGTGGCTTAAACGCTGTTCCCCAGCTGTTATATAGTCACACTGATTAGTACGACACCCAAGCTCCTGCTCGGCTACTTATAGCAAAATGTTATGTTGCTGCATAGCTGAAGAAATGTACCCATAGAGGGAAACACTCCTATTATTCATCATCTCTGTCACCCTCATTCCCAAATTGGGGAAAAAAAGTGCTCCTTCCCAGCTAAGAATGGCTTTAAGTTGTTCGATTTTCTCAAAGAATTTACTCACTCATGGACAATTTACTTTTGAGGATCTCTCATATCAAAGATTCCAGGCTTGGTTGCCATAGTGATCATTATGTTGACATCAAACAACTGTGGTGGCATGGAGCTTTCGTCACTTTGGATTTGGGAACATGGCAAAGGGTAGGAATGAAGTCCCCTTTGGAGAATTGCTGAAGTCAATAGAAATAATCTAGTAATTGTATTAATTGTTGATTATCTGCCAGAGTGCTGCTTTCTGTGAGGTGGAGACAAGTTCAATAGAACTAAACAGTCTTTGTATGTCAACTTTCTAAAAAGGAAAAAATCGTCTGCACAACACCCCTGTCTCGGTAAACCCTTCCCCCCAAAAACCAATTGTTTATGTTGGAGCGACTTCCTACATAAAACGTATTGGACATTTTTCCAATAAAACTTGAATTTCTTGGGGGGGAAATACAACTCAAATGCTGGCCACCACAGCAATGAAACTAAATGGATGAGGGTGTAACGCACGAAGAAGCAGACCTTCCGCTGCATCACTTCAAGTAACAACTCTGGATTTCTATCCAACAGCCAAATTGGATTATAACTGTGTTTTGTGCTTTTTTCGGATTATTTTACAAAGAAATGCACTCATGGTTGTAGCTTAGTGACATCAATCTATCACATTTAATAAAGTAGCCCCTGAGCTGATCTTAGAATTAATATCAAAATTCACTTTGTCTTCAGGAGAGAAAGAAGTAAGCCCATAACAAAACAGGAAGAGAAACTGTTGGATTAATTCTGTAATACTATTATATATATACGAGTGCATTTAGTCATTTTTGTATGGAAGCTTCTTCAATGTGTCTGAAGAGAACTCGGGATCGTAACAAGTCACTGAGTCCTCGTTCCAAGGACTGTTTACTGGACTTTTACCCAAGGAATGCAGACCCGGAAGGACGCTTAAGAAGATGCTTATGCAACATGATCGCTATCCAAGCAACTTTCGTGGTTACTTGCATATTGTCGTAAATCGTGATGGTCTTTTTGCTTCTTAATGGAATTGTTTTGTCGAATGAAGGCTTGTTTGTTTAAATTTCAATGGAGTTTGTTTTGAGTTCTCCTTAATCGTTATTATTGAATACCTGATATGCTTTGATTGTTGCAGGTGTTGTTTTTGCTTATGCAGTTGGATTAATCAATAACCTTGTAATTTTTTTTAAATTTATGGCCTTAAAGGGGCAGGAAAAATGACCGCACGGGAGAATTATTCGTGGCGGAGACGATGTCGGAATATATTCTCACTTGCAAGTTGATCACTAGAGAAATGTCGATAATTGAATCAGATGTCTGCCTGCATTGTTTTATAATTATATTAAAGTATAATTATTGATTAACCTAACAGAAACAAATATTATTTGATTATGTTATGCATGTCTTCAATGCCTTTTCTAGACAATCAAGATAAATTAAGCATACTCAACATTTGAATTGCCTGACTCAAACGTCCAAAGCATCTGGATTCATTGTTCCTGCACATATTTATTAAAAAAACATTCCTATGATTTGTCTCTTCAAGGACAGAGAACGAGAAAACTCCGCCTTTTTCATTTCATCTAACATGAGGCCCACAAAAAGCGTCTGATTGTGTTCAGTCATCACATTATGTCATTTGACGTTCAAGGGTAAAAAATGAAAGAATTATAAAACTGTTTCAAGCTCATGTTGGCATACATTAGGTGTATCTGTTCAAGTGCAGATTTGGATTTTAAATAATACAAAGTATTCATGATCAAACTGTCAGTTTCATAAATGATGTTGCTGTGAAATGCCAAGTAGATTCAGTGCAGGAAATGCTGTACCTATTTTTAAACACAAACATGCACTTTTTTTCAGGAGGACACATGGGAGGGTTCCAATTAGCTCACAGGAAACCCACAGAGGCAAGAAAGAAAAGAAAAAAAAACTGAGATGGCTCATAGTAAGTCTTTCCTCATATACTGACACACTCTACCAGGAGGAGGAAGCAAAACCTTCTTAAATGCTCTCGAAAGATTTTGGGTTTTCTTATACATTTTTCATCAGATTAGTAGAAGTACCATTCCCCCTCTTGTCTCAGAGTAGTTGAAGTAGGCTGTCTTTAGTCGGAAAATTATAAGGCGGCAAATCATTCTTGAGCATTTTCATACCTCTGTGTGTTTTCTGGGTCACCCATAAGAGGTAAAACTAGCCAATTGCAGGATTTGTCCAAAAAGAAGTCTGGTTTGTTACATTTAGAAATGATGAAACATGGAAGGCTTCACCAGACGCACACAAGTTATTTCATTTTTATAGTAAACCAATCATTTTCGATTAATCCAGTTCTTTACCATTTTTGTGAGTATTGTCCATAATTAGAATACCTGTTAAATTATAAATACATAGTGAGAATTAGGTTAACATACAATGACTTCAATTTAATTAAAAAAAACTGCATCTCTATTTTAGAGGAACTAACTGTGTTTTCCCAATTGATCAGCAGAGCAATAATGCTGATACTTATAATAGATACACCATATTGAAAAGTCACAAAAGTTTAAAACCATTCACTATAAGGCACTGAAAATGGTAGAAGTACCATTCTCCCTCTTGTCTCACAGTAGTTTAAGTAGGCTGTCTTTAGTCGGAAAATGATAAGACGTCAAATCATTCTTGTGCATAAGAGGTAAAACTAGCCAATTGCAGGATTCGTGCAAAAAGAAGTCTGGTTTGTTACATTTAGAAATGATGAAACATATGGAAGGCTTCACCAGACGCACACAAGTTATTTCATTCTTATAGTAAACCAATCATTTTCGATCAATCCAATTCTTTACGATGTTTGTGAGTTTTAGGAAGATTTATGGTTGACAGAAAGAGATACTGAGGCTGAGGGAAAAGTTGACAAATCAGCCATTTGCTAGCCATGTAAAATTATATGGAACTTTCCTTCACTGCTGAGGCAGCGACTTCAACCTTCCAAGCCTGTCTAACGAAAAAGACTATGATTGGATAAACCAGCAGTTGTCTGGATGGAGAACAAATTTAAAGTTAGTGGCCTGAAAAATAAAACAAAAATACTAAAACAGAATGGTGTGGTTTTTCTTTCCATAATTCAACAGAAAGTTTTCCAAAATAGCAGCATGGGCCCGACCAAATAAAGGGAAACTATAAAGTCTCCTGGTTTTTCAGCCTCAGATGTATGAGAAAAGACAAAACTGTTTTATTTCCACATGCTGTTTTAAGTAAGATGTCATTTTTAAGGTGAACCACTAGACATGAAAATTGACTCTTTTGACAAGTAGACATACCAGGTTACATTTAACTATGTGGGATCCAGACAAAACTAAATACGGTCATTTCACCATAAGTTATAATGTCAGTGAATGTTACTGTTTAAGCTATTTACTGCCAATCAAATATAGCCTCGTGTTTTCATTAAATGATGGGTATCTTTTTCAAAAGTTACACCAAATACTCTAAAATGACGGGTGAAAGAGTTCTACATGTATCAAAGTATTCACCACACGGGGTGATGTCGCGAAATAAAGGTTGTTGGCTTACATAAATTAAAGAAGACAATAATTGAAGTTAATGGAATGGAACAGGAGAATTGGCAGTGGGAGACAAGGGGCATAAGAGCAAGATAACAAACGATCTGAATGAGAACTATTGGACCATGAATAATTCAAAGCCTACCGCCCAATGATTTTGAAATACACTACGGATAATATGTCTAGAAATTCCAAAATAAAAGAATTATATACAGTACATGTAGCAAAATTATATTACATAAAAATATATATCATAATACTGAAAGCAACCAGATAGATTTAAGTTCATATAAATATTAATCAGTTAAAATCTAGTAGCTATTATCGACAATATGGTCAATCTGATTTTACTCAATTATTTTTAACTCTGGTTCAAAGGAATCTATCGTTTGGGAAATTGTGACTTTAGTTTATAGGACAGTGTAAATTGTTTGTGAATTCCATGCCTAAACTACCTTGCCATGACCTCAGATCATGGGTGGACAAACTTTTCGGCCCGGGGGCCGCATTAAATTTAAAAAATTGACAGATGGGCCGGGTCAGCATAAAATACGATACATATAAAAAAGTGCATCCGTTAACAGTACATATGAAACATAAACAGAAAAAAGGACTTAAGTATTGACATACTCATCACTCATCATTAAAGTAAAAAGTACAAAGTAAAGTAAAAAGGAATGTATTAAGAAATATTAAAATGTAATTTATAAAAAGATAGAGGGGCTGTAAAACACGATAAACAAATAAGAGTGGACAGAGCTACTGCCACTGGCTTCCGCGTGACAGCACCATCTTGGAAAAATAATGATAATAATAATAATAATAAACGTCGGCGGCCCATAGTTTGCCCATGTCTGCCTTAGATATAGAATAAGGTGCCTAACAAAAGTTCCTAATCATAAGACCTTTGAACGAATGTCAACTTTACATCAAAAGTGACTTCACTTATTAAATGGCACCTCATGATCAGTTCAGTTTTTTTTTGTTAGTTCTGTTTTTTCCCCCATCCCTTTTTATAGCAAAAAACACATGCAGTGCGAAGAGAATGCATCCGGGATGTCACATTTAAGCACACTTCAAAATGTGTGACACAAATGTCAGTGTGTTTGCAGAAGTAAATATGATTGCTTGGAGGGGTCTCCGTCATCGCGCTTTCACTCTCAGCATTTTATGCTACCAGGTTTTTCAAGAAAGAAAAACTATTTCCCCCCGCCTTCATCCACTATTGATTGTACGCTGTCTTTTTTGTCATTTGTTGATGACATTTGGTCATATTTGTAATTAAATGCATTCATACTGCACAGGCATGGAGTAGATATCTGATTTTTACCCAAATACAAATGAAACCTAGTCAGATTTGAAAGAAAAAGAAACTGATTTAGACTGGTCACACTGAATGGAAAATTTTGAATGAGCTTTGCCTATCTCAGAGACATCCATTCATATTTTTGTCAGTCTTCTGACATAAGAAGCATTAAAATAATAATAATATAATGTCTCACCATAATCTATTATTGGTCACATGCAGACAGACATTTATATTCACTGATTGACAATATAGCTTTCAAATAAGAAGAAACTGGAAACATATTGTGAATGGAAGGTTTCCAGCGGCTGAATGCATTGAATTCCTCTTGACTGTGTAAACAACAGAAAGAAGCCAGCATACAACGAAACACAAGAGAAATCTTTATACCAACATTGCACTCACTGCCTTGTTTGTTCATGGCAAACACATTACTTTCATGTTTCCAAATATGTAATACAAGCAGTTAAGATTCACGGATGCACCAATGTTTTATTAAAGTAGTTTAGGCCACTTAACTATATAGACTAATAAACTATCTATAAATTATAAACAATCTATAAATTAATGAGGGGATAAAACAAGCACTTTTCTTCATGAGCTCATCTCTAAAAACGTCAACAATCCACTTCCCAACAAGACAAATGTCAAATTCCAAGCCTTTCTACTCTTATAGGTGGGCAAAAGGTTCAGTAATACATTTTAACTGTTCAACTGTAAACCAGTCATAGCAAATTTTATCATGTGACAATGCTTCGGTATCCGTCTGACCTTTGACCTCATGTCGTGGCTCTAAGACTCACACAGGGGCCCCAAATCCACAGAAATCGGGACTTCAGTCTTGAGATTTACACCGACTTTTGCACAATTAAAGCATTTGTATTGATCGAGATAAAGTGTATGTATGTGGGGTAAGGGTCTCAAGAGTGACTCATCTCCATGTAAGATAGTCAAGCCTGAGTGAGCCGATTGGTCGAGTACAGCGTCCTCGTGCACAAATAAATGTGTGCACATGCACATGCAGCGAGATTCACCCCAGGCCCTTTAGAGCAAGCATTAGTCACTCCACATAAAACCATCCAATCCATCCAAAGCAGGGGAGCAGGAACAAGTAGGGGACGTGGTCTATGGTGAGCTGGTCGTTTTCCAACATGTGAAGAGAAAACCACTGAGGTCTTAACGTTAAACTTGAGCACAATTTTGCTTCAAAGTGACCGATACTGGAGGAGACACCCTGATCTGGGCTCATGTTGGATTCGAGTCTCCCATGTCTACATCAACCTAAATGTGAGCATTGGCTGTAACCTGAGGCCATATGACCGTAATAGATGTTGACTGCACGCGTGACACTTACATAACCACCGATTACCTATCAGCATTTAGCAGGAGTGGCATTCACACTTTCCAAAAATTACATTGACTTTGTCCTTCAATATTTGATGGCTTTGCCCAACCTAAAACACTTCATAAAATGATGACTGCTTAAAGTGGTGATGGGTAGTGTTCTGCCAAGTTATCATCATCATGCGTAATCAAGACGAAGGTTTTTCCAAAGTAGTCTTCAACATCTATTCCCGTTGATATTGAAAGATGCACAAGCTTTATGAATGTTAAGAATCAAATGGAACTGAAGACGCAAAATTATAAAGACCGCATACTATATAAGCAAATACAGTTTTCCTTTGCCTCAGATTTAAGAGTCATTCATTTTCATTTTCAGAACCGCTGATCCTTGCCTATCCCAGCTGACTAGGTGGGGGACACGCTGAAATGGTGGCCAGCCAATCACAGAACGGACGGACAACCATTCATGCTCACACTCATGCCTAAGGGAAATTTATAGTGTTCAACCAACCAGCATGCTTTTGGGACTGGAGTACCCAGAGAAAACCCACGAGAACATGCAAACTCTACACTGGGATGAGTCCCCAACCCTCGAAGTCGGATGGATGGCTTGGACCGCTGATTTAAGTACCATCATATGGAAATGAAGTCAAGAGTAAAAACAGCTTTACTCCTATAATCATGTGAGTAATTCAGTTTGATCCTTTCGATATTTACCTTGAACAGCATAGCATAACACAATTTGACAGAGCAGATTCTGCAGGGGTATCAGTTCGTTAACCAACCAAATGAACTTCGGCGGGTGTTTATGATTTATAGCCAACAGACTGAACGTATTAAATGAATAGGGTGACTTTACCAAAGAGGACAGGAAATTATATAAAGTTATTCAGCTTCTTCTTCTAGGCAAATTGCATATCTATTAAAGCAGTCCTCGCAAAACAGTGCTTATTCATTTGATTAATTTATATGAATAAAGATGAGAAGCATACTGTAGTTCATCGACTTTAGAAATTGATATTTCCAAGTAGACCACCAAATCTACCTGGAAAAGAAAATTTTAATTTGAGACTTTGATATTTCTATGACAGATTTTACTTTATTTCACTCAACAACCATTCGTAAAAACAACAGTCAAAAAAAAGCATGCTTTCAATAGTTCTTAAAAAACTGAATTCCCCATTGGAAGACTTGGCCGTGTGATCTCGATTGATAACCCTAACCCAATTAATCTCGACCTCCACAAATCAGTCAAAAATCCTTTATGCTAAGTAAATAATCATTATATTATATGAGATGCAAATGCATACATCCCTCAAGCATCACATAGACCCACACAAACCTACATACTACATATATTGTCACACAGTAACACTGTGACATTTGTTCAGGATTTTGGGGAAAAAATGATACAACCATCAAAACAACAATTTACTATTCAAATATTTGATTTGTTTTGACTATAAAACCCACTCAATGACAACTCAAATGCATTAATGAAGAGGATATCTCTGTGGAAAGGTGTTGGAGATGCAATACCTTGGAATATGTTTAATTAGCAGTGCAATCTACACGTCTAGGATGAAGTAACATAATAAATAAAGCCTTTTTATTGTTTGAATAAGTCAATTGGAAAGAAGGGACACCAAGGAGTGAGAAAATACTCAGGTTGCTACATTGCGTAAGCACTACTCAGTAGCTGTGAGATGGTTTAAATTTACACTGGGTTTGTAATCCCCAGTGTGCTTTAATAACTGCTCTTGTCACAATGAGCTTTGAGTATTGAGTTAACATTGGTAATAGGAGATGACAAATAATGTTTATTAAGTTCTCACTGGCCAGAAACAATTAAAAGTTACGCTGAAGCAATTAAGGGGTATTTGCCAATACCCACTGACTCTTTTATGGCACTTTTGCAGGTTTACAATGGGAATAGATTTTGAGAGAACAAATAAAGCAAAAATATATTATTGCTGATTTATCCCATTCCCTGTCATATATAAAGCAGTTTGAATGCCTCATCTTCTAAAAATAATCTAATGTGACTGAGACAGCACTCTTCATAACCACACTAACCACATACTCTATAAGAAACTGAACATTTATCCACCACAACTCTTCCCTTTATTGTTATTATCTTTAATTTTAATTAAAGTGCTGGTGAGGTGCTACCTTGTCTGCTCCTGAGCAGTACTGGATTATGTAACTTCTAAAAAATTGCTAAGAAAAATCGAGTGCAATAATAGGTTGCTGTCTCTTTTTAATTGGTCAATTTTAAAAAGGAAAATAACAGACACTAAATTGTGTTTACGCATTGCAATCTATCATACTGGGAGCTTTTACTTATTAAAACAACACTCAGTCTGGTGGGAGGCCCGCAGGTGATTATCGCGACGGCCTCACTGCTCTGGGCTCCTAGGTTCAAATCCAGGTCGGTCCACCTGTGTGGAGTTTAAATTTTCTCCCCTGGCCTGTGTGGGGTTTCCTCCCACAAAAAAAATGCATGGTAGACTGATTGGACATCCCAAATTGCCCCTAAGTATGGGTGTGAGTGTGAATGGTTGTCTGTCTCCTTGTGCCCTGCGATTGGCTGGGCACCGATAGGCTGCAGCACCCCCCGTGACCGTAATGAGGATAAAGCAGTTCAGAAAATGAGATGAGATGAGAGACTCAGTCTGGTGCAGCACACTTTTACAGCACTGTAGCGTCAACATGCATGTGGTATTTTTAAACTAGTACTTTTCGCCCAATTTTTTTTTGGAAGGGTAAAATATTTCATCCACAGCAATTATTCGGAAAGTCATTAAATATGTGTTCAGTGTAATAGTTAAGAAAAATGAAAGGAGATTACATTATGTCCAAATTATGTTTTGCAAATCATCCATCATCATGACCAAATGTATATATATATTTTTTTGTACCCTGTGCTATGTATTGACAGTTGGATTTAAGTTTGATTCATTACTCACCAGAATTCAAGGCTGAGTTAAAATGTGTTAACCCCACAATTAAAACAGAATGCTTTGAACAAATACTTCCATGAGAATAACAGCTGGAAATGTCCAGCGGCAAACCTTTATCAGGCCTGATTAATGGAATAGCAAGACACTCTAATGAGACTTTCCAGCCTTGTGACATTTCATTCTGTTTTTAGCTGTTTTCTTTTCTCGTTGCTTTGGTTACCTCCAAGCAAAAGATTCAATCAGCGAGCCGTGACGTGATCATCCATGAGTAATTATGCAAAATCTTTTCAGGCATTGTGAGCATTCGGGACTGCGTCAGATTGTTTGATTAGACCTTCCCCACAAAATCACCATCGTTTATTCTTTTATGGCTTTGCAGCAGTAAAAATAAAGCTTGACTTTAATGATCACGGTCAGTGTGCCTTTTTTTTTTTTACCACACACATGTTTGCCTAGGGAAACTCAGTCCCAATAACAAGCAATCAAAATGCATCTTGAAAACAAGCGTTTTTTTTTTTTTAGATTTGCTCTTCTGGTCATCAGCCTCAGTGGGT
Source organism: Stigmatopora nigra (assembly GCF_051989575.1). NCBI lineage: Eukaryota > Metazoa > Chordata > Actinopteri > Syngnathiformes > Syngnathidae > Stigmatopora > Stigmatopora nigra. Next base: position 13,783,916 of record NC_135510.1, on the reverse strand, counting down.
TTTTAGAAGAGGCCAAAGAACATTGGATCATACGGCCCCCCGGCCCCCACGGACTGGACGTCTAGCATCGACAATGGCAGCTAGTGAGTTAAATGTTACAACTGAAACAACTGCATAAGCCCAAAAACGCATATATTAAAATGTGTTATATTTGCGGATGTGAGCGGATACACTTTTCCGTTCTTACAATCATAGTTTTATTCATCCCAAAGGATGTTTGATGGTGTACAGTACATTTTGTGCCTTGCTTTGTGTACTGGCTCACGATGGAACTCAATCGGGTTGTCCTCAAACTGATTCAGTTTTGATAAAATGGAGAATTTAGATTGAACTGTAAAAAAGTGCACCTGATTAATTCATTTGATGCAAACGGGGTACTTTTTTATTGCTAAGGTTTGATTGCTGGTGTTAAATTTGCTTATTACATGAAGAGAATTGAGGATTCTCACTAGATTGTTCAACTTGTACTGGTAACCTTTATATGACTAGATAACAATATTAAAGACAACACTGGCCTCAGTTAAAAAGACAAATATATTCCATAAATGCCTTTGTTTATAAAAGAAGAAAAGGTTAATCGAACAACCGCCTCTCCAACATTTGATGGTTATTTTCATCCACCTTCATTTTCATCCACGTCCCCTTTTGGCAGACGGTCTCCTTCTTTCTTTCAGAATGTCAATGTTGTCTCATTTAAAAGCACGTTTGTCCAAGTGAAGGATGCCGCGACTGTCACTCACTTACTAATGATGGATGCTTTTAGGGGCTACATACTGGCTATCCTAACAACAGCTCCACCCACCCTCAGCCATCAACAATTTGGTGCACAGTGTCCATGAAAAGTCTGACACATACGATTGATCAATAAGTCAATATCACTATAAAATGCCTTTGGTGTCCTTATTATTAAGTTGTAATAAAAAACTGAGCTAATGCACCTTTATTCTTATTATTAGTGACTAAATATTTAGCACGTACTGTGCCAGTAATATGCTAAGTTATATACATCAATAGTGTTTGCTTTATGTTGATTTTGCTTGATTAACATAGAGGTTGTGACACGGGAGAGACTCAATTGGTGGGCAGCCAATCTCAGAGCACAAGAAGACAGACAAACATTCATGTTCAGGGGAAATTTAGAGTGTTTAACCAGTCTCCAATTCATCTTTTTTTGGATACGGGAGGAAAACGGAGGACCTGGTGAAAAAAACTATTCCAGTCCAGGGAAAACATCCAAACTTCACACATATAGAACCCTCAAATTGTGAGGCCATTAAGAACTTATTACTGATGGTTCACCTCATGGTTATGAATAATAACCCAAAGAGGGGACACTTTCCACAAAGTCACAATATATCTTTTTTCAGTTGGCATTTAAAATTTCTAATAGCACTCAACTAATAAAAAGTTGTAGAAGATTGACCAGATTGCATTTGTACCAGCAGAGACAATTTAGAGGGTTCAACCAGCCTATCATGCATGATATTGGGATGTGGGAGAAAACCGGAGTACCCAGAGAAAACCCACATAAGCGCAGAAATAACACGCAAACTCCCCACAGGAAGGTCGGAACCCACCCGGGACTGTGAAGTGGACGTGCCAACCACTCTTCCACCATGCCGCCCGTAGCTCAACATTATTTTGTTGAAATTGTGGGTGCTCGGACGTTTGGTCGCCAGTCTTTTGGTCCCGTTTGGTCGCCGGTCTTTTGGTTGCCGGTCAAATGGTGACAGAGAGTTTACTGTTGAAACTAGCTCTCAAAATTATATTCATGAGAAAGAGTTTCATATCTAAGAGATTTTAATATCGAAGTACACCTGACCGGCCACCTAAGGACCAGCGACCAAAAGGGACCAAAAGACCAGCGACCAAACGTCCGGTCACGAAATTATGGAGTCTCAAGTGCAACCTAGGACGATATTGAATCATAAGCATCAGTGAAAATGTGTTTGGGTGTATTGAGGGGACAGACCGTGTCCTCAGAGTCCCTGAGCAGGTATTTGGATAGATGAGTTGGCTGCTTATATGACTTTTTCCTTCAAGTTTAATGGGACATTTGTCACTGGGGTCAGTTAGGACTTTTAGCATCAGTTGTTAGTACAATTTGGCATGTGTTTTTTTTAGAATAAGTCATTACAATTTCCAAAGTCAACGGTCTTCTAAATGCTAAAGCCTTGTTTAATCAAATATTGCAGATTGTGATGATCACAATATAACTAAAGACACCATCTAACCATTTGAGTTGGGGGTGAGCTGGTGCTTATTCGAGATAATTTTGAAAGCCAATTACAGTTGGATGTCCATCTCTATCAATGGCATTGAATAAGTTAATTTTGTTTTATTTTTAGTGGCATAGTTATGAATAACCCTGGCATCATTACAAGTGATATGCAAACTGCTGAGATATAAACCTTTCTAGTTCATGTATTCATTTGAAATGCCACAATTCTAATAAATGTTGCAGCCTTACGTATTACAGAATTCTTATCACAGTGGAAAATGTAGTCTTACAAGCGACAACTTGTCAATTAGACAAGTTACAATTATTGTTCTTTTTCTCTCATTTAGCCAGAATACTTAAATGTAAAGGATAAAAAACAATAAACCAGTGGGTTCTCCCATTTCACAATAGCTGGATTCAATAGAAATAAGGCAGTTAGCCTTTATTTATAAATCCTGTGCGTACTTCCTCACTCTTGGAATTGTTCAACCTTCCACCGAACAAACTTGTTTCTCAGTTTGTGTCATGTTAAGGCAAGACTGCATCAATAAACATATCACTAAAAAAGGGATATAAAAAAGCCTGCTTTTTGGTGGAGGAATCGACAGTGTCTACTTCTATAGCAAATTATCTTACCTCTTTTTAAAGTGCATGCGTGCATCTTTTGCCAAAAGCTTGTCAAAAACACCCTTTTACAAGGTGCAGGCTGGTCTAGATATGGAAATCACACAAAAACCTGGATCTAAAGACCTAGCAGTGAACTCTTTCACTGTAGATACGTTTAACAGAGAAAACTATCAACTGAGTAATAGTGATGATAAATGCACTTTTAACATTGCCTTGTATGGAAATAAATGTGATAGACTTGCTTGCCACCTTGGATGTCCTTTGACAAGCATGGGAAAACCTCAGAGAAATAAGCATAAATAACTATGTTTGTCATGTGGCCAAGCCATATGGTCTAAATCTGCACTACAAACACTATCCCTGCATGTGACACTATCAGAATCATTCAGCAATATTGTGCGGCTTGAGATAAATACAGGCTGTTTTCACACTCAGCTCAACAGCATTGCACTAACAATATGTCTGAACCACACACATTGCTTGAATTTTTTTAGGGGATTGTGCTTCCATAAAGCCATATTATGTAAGTATACCAAGTGTGAGACATAAAAGTGAAGAAGGCCATGTAAGGTTGCTCATGTATTTGCCCATGACTGAAAATATTCTGTATGAATGGTTCCTATGAGAATATGGACACATAGCGCAAAAAGTAATTACATGCTGTTGCAGTGATTACATGCTGATGTGAGCCTGAGCTGAGTGAGTGACAAGGTGCAGCGTGTTCGGGTGATTGTGTTGCACTCATAATCTTTTATGGCTGGAAAGGCTGGTGTGTAAAAGGGAGCTGTCGAGGAATATTTTCACTTTGACTTTGGTTTTCAAATTTATACCTCGTTCTTTTTTTTTTTTAACAGAATTGCCTATTATATTACATCGAATGCAAGGCAACACGGCGTTGTAAATCATTATAGTCCACTGGAATCAAGACAAATTTTGGTAAGCCATGAAAAGGCAGTATGGTGGTAAAAGAATATGCTAGGTAACTGTAAAATGGGATATTACCTATCGTTATTGTGTATTGGTTCAGTCACAGTGAAAGGCCACTCAGATGTGTAGTTTGAGAAACACTTTATGGTCGGGAACCAAAGGGTCACGTTTTTTAATGAGGTGTAAGCACCTGGCCTGGCCTGGTATAACTTTACACAGTGCTCATCTTCACATTTAAATGGTCAGGTTACAGCATCGACAGCTTTTCCATGGTGTCTAATGAAAAAAGATTATCTTTTTTTTTTAAACGCTGTTAATGAGCTACTCAAACTTCGAGTATTATATTACACAACTTTTCAAATTGTGATGGTGTATTTAAAATATAATGTATGTATGTGTTTTGACTAGTATTGTATTTTTCAGTATCATCAGCTTTCCTTCTTATTTTGGAGAAATCGTAGAGTTTAACTCTATTATTGTGAGAGCTGTGTTGCCCATTTCGTAACAAGTTTAAGTTATATATTAGGCTTTTTTTTTGTCTTGTTTTATGGCTATTACGAATTTGGCTTCTGCAGTGATCATGCCCTCCATTTGCCAAGCTGACACACCAGTAGTTTAAATGTATGGATTATTGTCTCACTTGTAAAGTGAACAAGATTGTAGCTTGTCAACAAAATAGAGATGGATGATACTTAATTTTCCATTACATAATATCATATTCTTTCTTAGGTCATAGAATGCAAAACACATACATGCTTTTTACACGTTTTTTTTTTTTTTTTTACAATTTGGAGCGGTAGAGTTGCAATGTGTCCCTCAGGAAAGTTTATTCTAAGTTTATCCTAATAATACTTCATAATTAGGCAATTGCAGCATTAGAATGGATGGAAAATATTGTGTATATTGCAACTGATTCATTTGAAAGTCAAGGTAAAAATATTTGGCTGCTCAACATATTCATTAGAAAAACAAGACAAGGCTACATACCTTGGAAGACATCCACATCCAGATGAGATTGTTATAGTCCTCTTGAGTACAAAAAAAAAGAAGCCAAGTCCATTGGAAAGTTGCTCACAACATCCTTGCAAGGAGTTTCATCAATTGAGTCTTTTTTTTGCTTTAGCGTTCCATTTTCGTCCGTGTAAAGGGATATTATCATTTGAAGGTGACTTACAGTAAATGTATTTGGGGATACTGACGTCATGAGTTGAGGGCCTGTCCATTAAAACATGGAGGGACGAGTCTTTCCTTCTGCTATGTTTGAATGTAGTGATTTCTGTGCTTAGCTCTCATAGGTGCACAAGTACAGTACAACACGATTATTTCTAGCCCTGGTTTATGTGATGACTGCTAAATGCACTGCCCTTTACGTTTCACACATATTAGAGCTCTAAGAGTGTTGATTAAGTTTGATGAAAAAACTTTTTCATTTGGAGAAAACGGAGATTCATTTCCTATGGGGAGGTAATATATTGAACACTTGAAGATTTAAAAAATATATATATATTTTTTTAAATGATTGATGAATACCTGCCAGCCTACATTTTTTCCTCCTTAAAAATATCTCAATCCACTACAAATTTCTGTTGAGTGCAAACAAAATGTGGCTTGATTGCTTAAGAGCAAACTGACTATCAATACACTTTCTGCTATTGACAGATTAAACTCATAAAGTGCAAGTGCAGTGTCTACATCTTTTTTTAAATGTTATTATATGTCGAATTTGGAAGCTAGCAAAAGTTAGATTCATTAGGTAGAAATTGGTCCTAAAGAGTGGGAAAGGAGGGTTTCGATCTATCGCGTGACCTGTTACCATGGTGACCTGTAATTGTGTCTAGGGGATGGGAGGAGACGCACTGCCCGTGCGTTTAGCTTTTTTGGGTGACGTACATGTATTGAAGATGTAATATTCTCCGGGAATCGGAAAAAAAGAAACATAACGCAAATAATTGTAATCACACGTCAGTCTGAATAGATTTTGAGTTAGTACTGTTCCTTCTGCTTATGTCTGTGCCATTTCCTTTACTCGGACTTTTGTCCAGGGCACACAGTGACTCCGTCACCCCTTCTTCCATTTCCATGTACTCTGCTTTGTCCCCGAGCGACGATCCGGACGGCGAGCCTTTAAATTGCCGTAAAAAGTTGGGAAAGTAGGGGCACATTGGCGGCAGGGTCTCAACCACGGGTTGCGCCTGCTCTTCGTTGTTATCAGTCTCACGGTGGTAAAAGTAGTTGAAGTTGGAGACGATGACCGGCACCGGCAGCGCGATGGTTAAGACGCCCGCTATGGCGCATAGGGAGCCCACTATCTTGCCGCCTACCGTGATGGGCTTCATGTCCCCGTAGCCCACGGTGGTCATAGTCACCACGGCCCACCAGAAGGCGTCCGGGATGCTGGTGAACTGCGAGGTGGGCTCGTCGGCCTCGGCGAAGTAGACGGCGCTGGAGAAGAGGATGACGCCGATGACCAGGAAGAAGATAAGCAAGGCCAGCTCCCTCATGCTGGCGCGCAGAGTGTGGCCGAGGATCTGGAGACCCTTGGAGTGTCTGGACAGTTTGAAGATGCGGAACACCCTGACCAGGCGGATTATTCTCAGAATGGCGAAGCTCATTGCCTGCTGCCCGTTGCCTTGATGCTGCGCCAGGTCCGTACCCAGGGTGATGAAGTAAGGCAAAATGGAAACAATGTCAATGGAGTTCATGATGTTCTTAAAGAAGGCTGTTTTGCTGGGACAGGCAAAGAAGCGGACGGTGATCTCAAAGGAGAACCAAATAATGCACACGGTCTCCACGATGAAAAAGGGATCGTTGAAAGGGGTAAACCCGTGATCCGGTTCCGTGGAGTTAAACCTGGGCTGCAAGTACTCTTTGTCGTCCCTGAACTCAGGCAGCGTCTCCAGGCAGAAGATGACGATGGATATGACGATAACCAGCACGGACACCACTGCGATGCCCCTGGCCGCGCTGGAGCTCTCCGGGTACTCGAACAGCAACCAAATTTGCCGCTTGAACTCGTCTTCGGGCAGGGGTTTCTCCTCCTCTTTGACGAAACCCTCGTCCTCTCGAAACTTGAGGATCGCCTCCTCGCCGAGCTCGTAAAATTTGACCTCTTCGGAGAAGATGTCAAACGGCACGTTGGCGGGTCTTTTCAAGCGCCCCCCGGACTGATAATAGTACAGAATGGCGTCAAAACTCGGTCGGTTCCGATCGAAAAAGTACTCGTTCCTAAGCGGGTCGAAATACCGGATGCGCTTATCGGGGTCGCCCAGGAGAGTGTCCGGGAACTGCGTGAGAGTCTTCATCTGAGTTTCAAACTTGAGCCCCGACACGTTGATGACCACTCTCTCGCAGCAGCCCAACTCGCTGTAAACGTTGGCGTATCCAGACTGGGGACGTCTGTCCGTAATGGAGACGGTCTCGTCGTCATCATCACCACCACCACCATTGTTGTCCATGTTGCAGAAAAAAGTGGACCTCTTGAGCCTACGCTCTTCCTCCTCCTCCTCCTCGTCCTCCTCCTCCTCCTCTTCTTCCTCCTCGGCGCCCTCTTCCTCTTCGATCATCATGTCTTCCTCGGATCCGAGTAGCGCCAGTTCAGAGTGGCGCAAGTCCCCACCGAGAGCGCTCCGGCTGCGTCTCCACCGTCCGACGCCGCCTTGCCTTTTGCGCTCTCTGAGGAGTCTCTGCTTCTCCGGATCCTGAGAGGAGGGGGAGGAGGAGGGGCGCGAGGCGGTACCACCGCCGCTGCTGCTGATGTTGCCACCGGTGGAGGCGGCACGAGACGGATGCTGCCGGTTGTTAAGGAGATGCGCGCCCGAAGAGGACGCGCAAGTGGATCCCCCTGAGCCGGAGCCTGCCCCGTCCACTCCGCATCCGCTCTCGGCCGCTCTGTTGTGGGCAGCCTGGCGCTCTCTCTCCCGCTCTCGCTCTCGCTCCCTCTCCCGTGCACGGGCTTGGGCATATCCATACGGCAGGTGGCTGTTACACCCGCCGTCCGCACCCACCATTGCAAACTCCATTTTTAAGTCACAAGGTTCTGAGGTCTGAAGAGAGTTAGTATTTGCGCCTGAAATGGAGCGATCAGCTTTGGATCAAAACAAGAGCCCACGCACTCACATCCATTCTGCGTGTGCAATTGCTAGTGATAATTTGCAATTTTTATTTTTATTTTTTGATTTTGGACAGAGGCCCCCGCTATTTTATGACATCATTTTCTCAGAAAAGGTGAAGGGAGTAGGGGGCCAGGCCTGTTAAGAGCGCACTTGCAATGGTAGGCTTGATGTGATCAGCATTGTGAGTCACGCTAAGTCTCTTTGGTGGTCTCCATCAGGTGGTTAATTCCTCCACATGCGTCTTTTGATCCTCCTTTTTTGGCCACTAGCGGATGCCATTTTATGTAGGACATTAAAAAAAATAGGATCCGTGCGGTTATATTATAGCTCTCCTGTGACTTTACATCCTCGTATGATGATGTCTGGAGCTGCAAGAAAACAACGCAAAACGTTGTAGTGAAACACTGTGAGCCAACTTAATGGTGTCATTATCATCATCATCATCGAGATTACGGTAAATTCTTAAATAAATGCTGCACGCTTATTTATATGTCGTAACATCTACTCACATGCGAGAAAGGGTAAAACGCCACCCGGACATATCAGCCAGCGGGCGATAGGGCGTGATCTAAGGTGACGATACACTTCCAAAAATCTCCGTGTCACTTTTAGATGCAATGTGACCAATCCGTTGTTTTAGCCGAGCAGCAAGCACCTCATCCACTATATCCATGCGAGCTCTGACGCACTCTCAGAAGGGCACTTTTTGGCTGCGTGTCGACGTCTCAGATCAACAGGATCTGTTGCGACTTCATCCCACTGTGTCGGCTCCATCGCCACAACCCTTCCTCCCTTAATGCAGGCGGTGGTGGTCGAGGTGGAAAAAGGTGTGCGAGCAGCCGAATACACGCCAGGATGTGCAAAAGTTTACCTTCGCACCAGCAAATGTTAACGGCGCCTGCATGGCGTAGTAGGAGCATCACACAGCTGTCTGTCTGCAGCTGTATCCTTACCTATCCATCCTCCTGTATCCCTCACCGTGTGCGCGGTAGTGCTGGAGAGTATAAAAGATTAGGGGCGCTCTTTCTGCAGAGCGTGCAAGCGGTGCTCGGTCCTCCCCAAGTGGATACACTCTGCCACTGCCACTGTGCTGCAGTCCCACACCCCTGAGCACCTTATGTGCTTCCTACCAAAAGTCATCAATTAGACTTGGAATGAGACTTCATTAGGGTTTAAGAGGACAGCCAAGAAGGTGAAAGATTGCTGAGGTCAGTTTGTATGACCTTTAATCTCTAGTCTGTTTGTTGAGCAGCTGTACAATAGAGCTCTTGTATTTCCCTTGGGGTCCATGCATCCATCTGTCAATCTACGTCCTTATGGGTTCATTCAGGTGTTTTTTGCAATTTGGGAATGTTCATCTCATTAGGTTTTAAAGAAATAATACAAATACAACCAATGGATGGACAATGACTTAATAAATCACAAATCAAATATTGCATGAAGGTAGAACTCCTATGTGGAGAGTTCAGAACTAATATTTGCAAATAAAAGGCGGATCAATGATTAAGTGGTTAGCGCGTCACCCTCATAGTTCTGGAGTCCCGAGTTCAAATCCAGGTCGATCTACCTGTGTGGAGTTTATATGTTCTCCCCGGGCCTGCGTGGGTTTTCTCCAAGTGCTACTGTTTCCTCCCACATACTAAAAACATTCATGGTAGGCTAGTTGGACAATCAAACTGCCCCAAGGTGTGAGAATGAATGTTTTTTTGGCTGGTTACCAATTCAGGGTATCCCCTGGCTTGTGCCCAATTTCAGCTGGAATAGGCTCCAGCACCCCCTGTGACCCATGTGAGGATAAGCAGTTCAGAAAATGAATGAATGAATGAATAAAATGATAAAATGATTTAAGTCAAATAAGCACTGTATTCATTAAAGATCGCGTAGTGGCAGTTAAAATGATCTGTTATGGCTTTGACATACCAAATGATTAGATGGAAAAGAAAAGGAAAAAAAGCTGACGTCACTGTGGGCCAGTTTGTTGGTCCCGCCAGACCTTGTGCGGGTAAATAGGAAAATCAGATTGGTGAAAGAAAATGTCCCATTACAAATCGTTGAATTTACATTTTCAGCTCTCTTCGTGATGAAACAACATTGTCGAGTGTTATTCATCCTATCTGCTGCAGTATTTATTGTGCAACTATAATATTAACTTTTATCTTGCAGAAAAGTTGTTCGCATTTGAGTGTTGGCTGAACTGGAATCTGGGCTCTCGTCTTGCTGTCAAATGCCATGACTGAGTATCGTCTTTAGGTACTTTGTCTTCCCCAAATTTTCTAAAAATGTGCATACCAGGTTAATAACAGACTAAAATGTCCATATATATATAAATATATATGACAACTATCGGTCTACTGCCATGCAGTCCCTGAGGTATGCATTGAACTGGATAGGTTCCAGCACACCTAATGAGCAGAAGCAGTAAAGCGAATGGATTGATGTCTTGGAAGAAAAACTTCAATATTTAAATACAAGTCATTATTGTGATTGTTAAAGCGCACAAGGCCAACATAATATAAAAACTGTCCTGTCAAGTTGTCATAGAATAAATGAATAACTAAATTAAAACTTTAATGTAAATGCACATTTGATTTGTAGAGTAAAAAATCGGCTTGGAAGAAAAATACTTCATAATCAAATGAAATTCAGACGAGTATTAATACATCACCCTGAATCTAATGGTGTAATTAGTTTGGCAGTGATGAAAAAGGTGTCAAATATAAATTAAGAATGCATTACTTTTAGGATAAATTAGTAGAGGCATTACAATGGCTACTCCAGTAAGTCATCTTTAAATTAGTCTCAAAAGCAACAATCAAAAATAATACTCAGCAAAAAGACCATTGTTTTCAAATAACGTTGTGGTAAGTGAACAAACGTTATGCAACTCAACAGCTGTTTCTCTTGCAAAATTGAGCTTTGTACAGGTATCGCATCACTTGCACACACACACACAAAATTTCTCAAATGCAATGTGACAGTAAATTTCGTGTTTTTTCATGCGTACAAGTTTAATGCAGTTGTGTAGATAATCTGTGAGTGCATTTGGCCCTTTAATGCTTAATCAGTATGTTGCCCATGATGCCTATTCTCTCTAAATTGTACAATTAATCTGACTGAAACACTAATTAGAATGCGAACAGATTGTCAATGACGACTGTAAAGTCACTGGAATATTCCTCAATTCCCCCTGGAACTATTCTCAAGGGCAACATCTAGTTTCTAATCTTTCTGTAGTAGTAATTTGATTTTGTGTGCTCTCACTTCCCTCTGGTACCATGGTATATTCATTGTATCAAATATATTTAAATGTCAAAGATAAAATGTACAAAATCCAATTTATTGCAAACTTTAAATAACGTGTAGGCCATAGAGGCAGCAGACCAGACTTCATTCTCCCCAACCACTTCATCCAGCTTTGGATCTAAAGGCATTCCCAGGCCAGCTAGGAGACATCAATATCCTCAGCATGACCTGGGTCGTGCCCATGGCCTCCTTCCAGTAAGATGCCCAGTCTTAAAACTATTCATTACCAATGCAGTGGAATCAAAAATGTTGCTACACCAAGAGTGCTCCAAATCTTGAATACATCTGCATACTTGAATCATTCAGTTGAATAAGAATCCAACTAAAACATGCTAAAGTTTGGACAACCTGGGTATGCTTAAACCTTTTCATTCCATGTCTGTCCACACCAGCGACATATATAGTGACAGATGGAACAATTAAAAGCTCTTGCATTACAGCAGAAAACAACCTCAATCAACCACTGTATCACATGTTTGCCACTCACTCAAAAGAATAAGTCCATTAAATGCACTTGGATTTGACACTATGTAAATATGTGGAAAAACTCAAGATGGAATCATAATTATTTAAGTTTTCATGGTTTGCGACATGTTCGTGAAGATATGTGCAGTGAGATTTTATTTTTTACTTGCAGTAAAATGGCTGACTCGACTCAATATAATTTAGGAAACACTTTGGTACACGTTTTCAGGTGAGTTCTGTTCTGTTCTGTTCTGCAGATTCTGGTAACCTCCCAAACCTCTTCACATAGATCATGCATCCAACTCAACACAAGAGGGAGATGTGAGGACACTAATATTAGAAGGTAGTACAAAGCGGTTTGAGTGCACTTGAGTTGTAGAACAGAGCAACTGCTCATAAACTCATGATGCTTAGAGGAGTATAAAACTCAACCTATAGTTAAATCCAATTAGCAGGGACAGCTGTCATTTGAAAGTCTTTGCAGACAATCTAGTCTAAGCATAGTAAAATTAATGTTTTTAGATCAAATGCCAACTTGCCAACTACTGTTTCAACAATACTTTTAAGGTGAAGTGTATATTGTTTGAGGCTTAAAAGGTTCCAAGGAGAATATAGGTGACACTTTATAAAGGTCTTTGTAGCTCAGGGTGAGTCTTGGCAGAATGGAAACTGAATCCCTGGAGGCTGCAGTGGTATACAGAGCCAGCACAAGCCTGCAGCTCCACAGTATTTTTTATTGTGCCTGCAGAATGACCAGTTTGTGGTGCAGCATAAGTTCTCCCACTGATTGCAATCAAATTAAAACGTTGTCTAAAAACAGGTACTAAATGAATACCGAATTGTTTACAATTATGAAATAGTTTCCAATAGTAGCATAAGTCAAACACTTAAATATTGTAGTGGCAGTAAGAATCTCAGTCTTTTTTTTCCATTCATTTTATGAACAGCTTATCCTCACAAGGGTTGTGGACGGTGCTGGAGCCTATCCCAGCTAACTAGGGGCACCTTGAATCGGTGGCAAAGTAATCACAGGGCACAAAGAGATGGAAGGATTCACACTCACATTCACACATAGGAGCAATTTACTAGTCTTCAACTAGCCCACAATTAATGTTTTTTTTGGGATATGGGAGAAAACCAGAGTGCCCGGAGAAAAAACACGCAAGCCCAGGGAGAATAGGCAAATTCCACACAGTGAGGACCGACCAGGGATAGAATCTTTGACTCAAGAACTGTGATGCCAATGTGCTAACCAGAGTCAAAAATGTAAACAGATCAATTAGTCAATTTTATATCAAATGTGTCCAGGTGATCCGAAAGCTATTTTGGATATTTTTTTTGGCAAAAGTTAGTTTACAATCTGGGCTGGTCACCCACCGAGCGCAGGACACACCAGACAAGGTACACTTTTGAACAATTTTGAACATTTAACACTTTCAGGGACAGTAGTCACTGTAGTGGAGAGCTATTCAAAAGTTGACATGTAATCTTCAACCTTTAACATGTAAAGTGATTATTTCTAACAATTATAAAATATATTTCGACATCTTTAATACCTTAACATATTATAGCACAATTAAAAAAAAAATATTACTCATTATTATAAAAAATAATATTTTTTTCTGCATGCAAACACTGAAATGTCCAATATTAATATTAAAGCCTTTGAATAATTTGTAATAGAATGTGTTTGTGAAGAGTTTATTCCAGTAGAGAAATAATTACGAATAGATCAGGTGGTTTGTGACCTGCTTTGCACCTGCAATAGTGATGGCATTACCAAAACAATGGAAAAAGAAACAAAACACTGAGTGACTGCTGATGAATCTCGTGTGCTTTTCCATTTACTCTGGGGGCAGATGACATTTTATATACTGTGTTTCTGCTTGGTCCAAATCATTCTAGAGATACGATCCTGTACTCCTACGTAGACGTAGGATGAAAGGCCTTACCTGATCTAGTGTGGCGAAAAGAGCAGGATTTACTCCGTCAATAATTGGATGAAACAAGAGGAAAAATATCACACAGTTAAGATGACAAGATTAACAGAATTTACTTTATGAGCAGCCTTATTTAAGAGAGTTGGGGAAAGCCAAAGGATTGTAGCTGTTTGAGACATTTAGAGATCCGAAGTACATCTAAAGCGGGAAAAAAAGCCACTTCAAAAAGGTATGACTTTGCATTAATGTTAAAGAATGTGGAAACGTCATTAGCACATTATCGTTTTAATCAAATTGATTAGTACTTTGGTGCTAATTAAATACCAAATGAGAGGTTGTCTTTTTTAACATCTTGATGAATTTCATGCATCTTAAAAGAAAAATTAAAACTAAGTTATAAATTGAATTCTGGTAATAAAGTAAAGGTTGGCCTTTATTGTCACCTGCAGATGGAGGCCTAATTTGGCTCATCTATTCTCTGATCTCTTGTATATTTATTATTAATATAATGCTGTCAAGTTTCAAGTCATTGAATCACCTATTTTTAATTCAGGGGAAATAGGGATCTTGAATATTATGTATGTACTTTTGCAGTTAAGATTTTTTTTCTTAGGAAAAAAAAAAAAAAACAATTGCTGACCAAACCCTAATTGAACTAGATTAAAAAAAATCTGTGATTACCAAAATGAAAATAATACATGAATTTAAATAACTGGCACCAGATGTTTTTTTTTTTTTTTTTTTTTTTACATTTTGTCAGTAAGCTTTCCATGATTCTGTGGCTGATGCTTTTGTTGCACTCAACAGAATGATGCAACTAGTTGTCATGGCAACATTGTTGGGGCTGGCAGGTGCGAGCAAGCATTGTAATCTCGGTTGCTCCCTGAAGAACTTCAAACTGCAGGTGACAAGCTGTAACAAAACTGCCATCATAAACACTACTTCATGTGCGGGACAGTGCTACCAAGAGGTAAGGTCACAGTTTAGCCTGAGTATGATTGGTTTTAACTCTTTCACGGACAGTGGACAGCTTTTCTAAATTTGACACTTAGGACCTTTAAGGTAGTTTTAGGACATGTCACAATTTCTTTGTTATGAAAGATTTTTTAGCAATAATTTTATTATCTAATACTGTATTTTTTTATTATAAGTGTGATCATTATATATTAGCACAATGTCATTAATTCTTCCTTATTGCAGCATGTCCCCACAGAAACCTTAAAAATAGAACAGGCACTTGACAATAATTGCCATAATTGTGATAGGAGTCAAAGATCAATTTTAGCAGGGGTAATTGTCAGTAATTAATTTGAAAAGAAACTCTATAACCGCATCTATGAGAGGCTAAACTATGTCAGTGAGTAATGAATTGGATGAAATCAATCAGTGAAAAATTCTTACATTTGTTTACCTTTACCATGAGTCCAAAAGAAACAGTGTGTTGAAGTTATTCTGTAATACTAATAATAATTTTACATATATATATATATATATATATATATATATATATATATATATATATATATATATATATATATATATATATATATATATATATATATATATATATATATATATATATATATATATATGTGTGTGTGTGTGCATTTAATCATTTTTGTATTAATATGGATGGTGTTTTTTTTAAACGAAAGAGCATTATTTTTCTCCTTAATTTAACCACAATAGGATGTTGTTAAAAGGATACTCAATCAAAAACAACTGACTTCTGTACTGTTCTTTCTGCAGGATCCAGTCTACTATTCTCCTAAAGAGCAGCCTAAACAGAATATCTGTACTGCAAAGTGGGTCTATGAGAAAAAAAACATCGGAAATTGCCCAATCGGTGTCACTTACCCAGTCGCCAAAAGCTGTCATTGTACTTTGTGCAATGAAGTTGAAACAGACTGTGATCGACTTAATCGGACCTGTTCTTAAAGACTTTTTAACTCATTGGCCGACATTGATGACATGGAAGTCTCATTCACTTGAACTGTGTTTGATCACTGTCCGCCTTCTCAGTTACACAGCTTAGATGTTTTCCAACCATTTTTGAGCTGAGGCACACTGTTTGCATTGAACAAATCTGAAGGCACCATCTGAAAATTGGCTCATTTAAAACTACTATGTCGCCTATCTTAACAATATAAAGGTGTTCTCATCTAAGTTGTATCCCCAGGAATTTTCACACCAACCTAATATAACCAAAAGTTGATGTCTACGGACCCCGAACAACCAATGGTTCAAGTGAAGTAAAAATAAGAAATGTGATATTTTTGATGTAATAATTTTGACTTTTTCCTCAAATCTATCACCTGAAAAGCAATGTTCCACTTAGAAATTCAATCGATGCCTTTGAAACCAGACAACTTTCGGTTCCTGTAACAAAGAAAATGAGTTAAATCTTCTAACATTACAACTTTTTTTAAGAAACAAAATGACCTTCATCAAATCATATTAATCTTGTACTAGTACAATCTATGATTGATCTTGTTCCGCTTTTAATCTCGAAATATTAAGATTTCACTATTGGAACATTACAATATATGACTTCTTGTCATTTCCTGTGGCACACCTGACAATCTTCGATTCAGGGTGTCCAGCTCCCCTCACGACCTTATTGAGGATAAAGTGGTTCAGAAAATGAGATGAGACACCCGACAATTGCTCGCGGCACATCAGTGCCGCCACAAAGTGGTTGGGAACCATTAGTCTCTGCATCAATGGAAGCACAATGAGTTAATTTGAGTCTTTACATTGAGATACATGTGATTCCAATGTGGCAAAATAAGAATAAATTTAAAAACAATAACTTTCGTTGTGGATTTTTTATTTTGTGTAAAAAATTACAGAAACTACAAGTAAACTGTTGTCTTAAATCAGACTTTCTATATGTTTGGATAAAATTATCCCTAAAGTGCCACAGTACAGGACTGTAAAAAGATACAAATGTTATTATTATGAGGCATCACTTATACACTTGACTTTCACCCTCCATTTTTGCAAATTGCTTTCTGGAATGCGCACCTGCAGTTTGCATTACACAAGGCAGAATTATTTTTTATTTTTTTACTTTTAGTTTGACTACAGTACACACCTCTTGGCTGTATTATATATTTTCAAGGACCTTCACAAGGTAAACATTTCTTTTTATTTCATGCATGAATAATTGCTGCAATCATTTTGTATTTTAATGGTACAGTATTAACTCATTTGCTCCCATTGACAGTCATAAACGTCCAATTTATTTTGACTAGGAGGGTTGACAGTGATCCCAGGTCGGTCTCCCTGTGTGGAGCTGGCATGTTACCCCTGGCATTGCATGGGTTTTTTTCCGGGTACTCTGGATTCCTCCCACATTCCAAAAACATGCATAGTAGGCTAAAGTGTCACGAGATATGAGTTTGAGCATAAATAGCTCACCCCCCACCTCGTGCCTAAAGTCAGCAACATGACCCTTGTGAGAATAAACAGTTCAGAAAATGAATAAATGAACAAAAGATGTGATAGTTGTTCATACCAACTATTAATTTATTTATCGTGATAAATATTTTTGTCATATTGCCCAGGTTTAGGCACAAATACAAAAGTTTTCATGACACTAAAAAAATAAAAATAGCTGCTCTAGTTGAGATGTAGACAGATTGATCCCATAATTGAAATGCAACAATAACAGCTTCATTATAAACAATCTAACGACTCCATCTGCTTCTATTATGTAAAGTAAAAACTTAACTTAACTTTAACATGATTTAATGCACTTCCATTATTTTAGGCCAAAACTAACATACTCAAAATTGAAATTTCAGTGTATACTTCTGCCATTCTATGTATAAAAAAAATCAGTATATTATTAAATGTACAATTGTTCACAAAAATCCATGGATTCCATTATTCTGCCCAATGAATGTCTAGGTAGTTGCTTTATTAAAAAGCAAATTTATTGCGGATGATCTCTCCTCCCTCCACCTCCATTTGTTCATAGAGCCACTTTCTGTCACAGCGGCACTCAAATCCACATTTCCGCGAGCCGCAGTCCGAGCAAGGGTAGAAGCAACCCATGCATTCAACGTCCAAACAGTCACACATGTCCCTGCCGTTGGATAAAAGACGACCTTTCGCATCGTAAACCTTGTTCTTGCCCATGCTCTGCCTGCACAAGAGAAAAGAAAGTGATTACTGACTTGACTAAACTTTCACAGATCCTTTTTAAAACCAACATATTACTGAAGAACTAACACTGAATAGGTGAATAGGAAAACCGGCTTATAGAAAGTGTCCTTTTCATACATTAGTCTTATTTGCAGAATTTGAGATTTCATCTTCTATTGTAAGGAATGCGATGTACACTTAATATTGAGTATCTCCCTGTACGTAAAGTCCAACTATCTGGTTTAAATGCAGTAAAACCATTTTATAGGTCCTTAACAACATCACTTTTTTCTAGAGTGTTGGTACAACTTTTTCAAGCAAGTGAGGACATGGTGTGATTTAGTAATGGGGCAAAACACCTTTAATTATACAGTAAGGGTTTAAGACAAAACTTCCAATAACTGAATAAGAATGTTTAGCCTTTAAAATAATCGCTTATTATTTAGTTACACGCATTAACTATTACACGTAGAAACCATCAAATGGTTTGAGCCAACAGAAAACTAGCTTCAGAACAAGTACATCATGGTAATTAGGCAAATATATTTTATTTTCCTTAATGGTCTATTCAGGCATAATGCCAAAAAACATGTACCTAACACTGTCAAATGTTTACAAGCACTTTAAGTGGTTACCAGTATACACATTCCTGACAAATGTTGTATAACAAAAATGGTTTGGCAATAGTTCCAATATCATCATCTTTTGAGTCTTACCTGTCAGACAGATGTTTTCCACCTCGTCCACCTCTTCCGCCCTGGAACAAAATTAAATGTCATTATGTCTCCTACAGTAATATAAGAAATTGCAACAGACAATGGCTCTAGCAGAAGATGATGCCTATGGTAAACTATTGAAAGCTTGCATCATCATGCACTCTTGAGAGAAAAAAGAAAAAGAAAATGGTGCTTGATCTACTTGCTGTCTAGATTTCAATCCACCTTCCACTCAAAGTCTGCAAGGATTGGCTCCAGCACCCCACAACTCAGACCATAAGGATAAGTGGTGTTGAAAATAAATGAATGAATAAATGCCCAAATCACAGATTTTAATAGTCAAAACTGAAAGCTGTTCTCAAGTACACAAAACTAATTTTGTCTGGCCATGACTTTTTTCTTAAAAAATAAATAGGAAAACATAGGACCATGTAGGATTCAAGATCGACAAACATAGGCTTTGCTCAACCAGATGGAATACTCTTGAAATGAAAAACACTAAATGACACCAACAAACATTAGAAAACTTACTCTTGAACCCCCTCTTTTTTCTCTGCGTATATTTGGGAATTCTCTTCCTTTGTCCCTCTCGGTTGGTTGTCCCATGTGATTTGTGACAGTGATATCCTTTGGTGGTGCCATTGATGCTCGTTTACGTAGTTCAATCTAGCAAATAAAGAAGCAAAAAAGTCATACATTTCTCCATAAAATATGAAAAGAACATGATGCGAATGTGGCATTTGAAGAAGCAATGTAAAACCTTTGAAGAGTCCTGCCCTTGTGGGAACATGTTTGGTACGGCATCCTCCCTCAAAAACTGTTTACCATTGTAATCCCGGAAGCAGTCAGGTGAAAAATGCTCTGAACATAGACAGGTATTTGCACTTGGGATGAAGTTTCTTAACCCAAGACTTTGGACCCATCTTGCAGAAAGTGAAGGTTTGCTGAGTGGAAACCTGAAGGGCAGCAAATGTAATAGGTGGTTATTTAAGATAATGTACCATTTGTACCAGGGCTTTGATTGCTTATATTCAATTTACTACAGGTCCACTGGAAAATTGATGGCGGAATTTTTTTGGGGCCAAAATGTGACCTTTAAATGTGGGTTTGGTGGAGTGAGATATGGAAAAAAGACCAGATAGGGTCTCAAGGACCGGATTTGGCCACCCCTGCTGCAGGGCAATGCAAATACACAAGTGAATAAACTTAGCCACTCCTGCCTTACAGATTCATGAAAGTAATTGTCACAATTACCTAGGATAGACAGGAAAATATGGTGTCACCTACTACTACCACCACTACTGATTATTCTGTCATCTATAACCGTGTCATCAGGCAGATGGTTCTCAGTCAAGATACGCATGTTCACTAGTAATATAAATGGCCGAGGATTCGATCCCCAGTGTGTGGAGTTTTCCCTGGGCTTGTGTGGGTTTTCTCCAGGTACTACGGTTTTTTCCTGGTACCACTATTTCCTCTCACATCCCCAAACCATGCATACTATGCGGATTGAAAACTCAATAGTGTGGGCATGCATTAAAAACGTAAAACATCCTAAATCGTGCGTTATCTCTAGAAAATTAGACAAACTTACCGATAAAATCGAATTTCTGATCCCTTCACAAACTTATTGTTGCAACCCAAGGACGCACAAGTGACGGGCATGGTATCGTTTTAACCAAAACAATTCAAAGCGTCAACCCTTGCTAACATTAATGTTGGTTATGATTGGGAGTCTGCGCGTGTGTTGTTAGCTTTTTCCTGCTTCCGCTACCAAATAAACGCGTAAACCACTAGACAGCGCCCCATGAAGGCAATTTTATCCCTCTGCAATTATTACAGTGCTAAATCACGGTATGAGGTGACATTTAATGATGAAAACTTAATGTATACTAATTAACCAAACATGATTAATAAAACGATATTCAACTTTCACAGCAAAAATACTCTGGTGAGTGTTCAATCAAAAACTTTTTAATTATAATTTCTTGATCAAAGTTAATTGACTTTTTTTTAAACTATAGTTTAGATTTAGTGGTTGTTTAGATACAAGGATGCATGATCAGGGTGGATTGTATGTACATCCATTTTACGGACAAAAACACACAATTGAAACCATATTATTCACCCTAAAAACTTTCTTTCCCTTAAATGACAGGCCAATCTGCCAAATTGTTTTTAAAATATAATTTATGATTTATTTTTAATGGGCCCTGGTGAATTTGAGTGTATTTGCAGGGAAACAAAATAAGAGAAAAATAACACATAAGCAAAGAGGCACAGTATATACAAAATGTAATAAGAAGCAAAAAGCCACATTCATTTCAGTAGGGAGCTGTTTACGGATTTCTCCTTTTTTAATTAAAATTCCTAGGAGTTCACATGTTTTCTGGTTGGGATAATTTTCATGGGGACAAATATTGGTTAATTAGTAGTTTACTAATGTGATATTTTTCTGAATATGGATGGATTTTCTTCACTTCCTGTGTCGATTCTGGGCCTTTGCGTCATATGATGTCATAAAACTCTGATGCTAGCTACAACCGAAAGCTAACTAGCTCATGCCTCGCCTTGTCAAAACAAACAAACGCAACGCGTAACTTCAACCAAAGAGGTGACAAGCTTGCAAAATAGCAGGCAAGTTCAGAAATGTTCACTTTTCTAACGTTTGTCTTCATCTGTCGCACTCGTACTACGAACTTAGCTAAGTGGAACTTGTCGCAAAGCTAAAGAGTTTCATACGAATGCGAGTCGCTAACGTTCGCAATTTGTTTTGATTATGCATCAAGCATAGCATTTTTTTTTCTGGATATTGTCAAAATATGTGATCAACCACCTTATAACCGATTTCACCATTTGCCTCAATTCTGTGGACAGTTATCATATTTGTCAGCATTTATTTGGCATAGTTTCAAGCTAACACCCTGCTGTGTTTGTTTACTGGTAAACTTATGGGTCACTTAATGTTAGCTGTCAGCTGCATATAGACAAAACAGGTTCAATCCATTTTAAAAGTATGTTATCGAGCATATAAACATATAAACACTTATAACTTATTTAAAGTTTTATATTCACTGGCCTATATTTACCCTCACGGTTACATATATGCAATTGCGAAATAGCGTCTATATTCCGAACCGTGACGCACATATCTTCATTTCTAGTATTAGCTATTTCTGTATTAGCGCGAAATATAGAATAAAAAAATATATATTGACCAGCTGAGCCCAATGATATTAGGCTCAAATGCAAGTTAATTTCTTGTAAACAGTAGAAAGGCTGCCAATTTGGTGTCGATTTGGGTTTTGACTTTATACCCAATTAAATATTGATTTAAACATTGACCTGAGACTAAAAAGTAAAATTATTCGCTGCCAACCCTCCCAGTTAAATTGGATGAGATGTTTACTAGTGACACATACATTTAAATTATTGCAGAAGAGTGAAAAGAACCCCATGATTGGGTGTCTATTTGTGTCAATGGCACTGAAAGAGTTAATTATAATGACATTTCTCTTGCCCTATGATTGGGCGTCTATTTGTGTCAATGGAACTGATTAAGTTAATTGTAAGCACATTTTCTTGTGATTGCCCAAATATTTTCATTATTCCAGCTCTGGATTAAACAGTCTGTTCAGCCGTTCATCATCATATTGTGATTTAACTGATGAGTCAATATCCCCAAATATTTTAAGTCATTACTGTGTATGTAATTAGGCTCCCAGCCTTGGTCAGAGAAGTGAAAATTTCTTGGAGTGTGTGAAAGGGTATGTAACTTCAATGTAGTTCTTCTTCCGTGTGTTGGTGGGAACTTCACTTCGTTTCTAAAAGCCCTTACGTTTTTCTTTCACATCAAGAAGTTCTTGGGCTTTCTACTTTTGCCTCAACAATGGGTAACACCTTAAATTATTTCTATTTACAATGTGGCACTCTCTTCAATTATTCATCAGCAGTTCTGGACCACACATACATTTTGACGATTTTCTAAAATGTCCACTGACGTGCTGTATTTGCCCATTTAATCCGATAAGCCTTTTATTTATTATATTCTTTTAGATGTTAATTCCCAGCACTCTATGAAAACAAAGGGTGACTGACCGATAAGATGGAGTGGACATTGGACTTGAACAGAAAATCAGGGTGAGAATTACATGAGGTCGTAGGCAGTAGAACAAGGTTTTAAAAGCAAAAACAACTAGTATTTTTTCGTCAACGATCAGTAAACAAATACATTGTGTAGCACATCTAAATGAAGTTGCAATTTTTGTATTTCAACATCAGATATTGGATTTGCAAGCCATTATTCAGGTAGGTGAGTGTTGTTGTTTTTCTTTCTTCTGTTGATAGAAACCATTTTGACCATCTCGGGGTAGCTCATCAATTTTTGCCTGCTATCTTATTTGGCTGCTCCAACAGGAAAAGACTGGAGCACTGCTGGGGAAGGAACAGCTTTACAATTGACCGATAGTGACCCCTTGTTATCCGTCCCCTTTCTCTGACCCTATGTTTTCCCTCTTGTCTCCCACAGAGTCTTGTAGGAAGGGACTACTCATCTTCACAACTTCTCTTATCAAGTCAGTAAAGTTGGGCTCATAAATCACAGTGTTGACACCTTCAAGCCTCGTCAGTCAAGGAAGTCCTCCATCGGTGCAATATCGACACACTGGTGCCATGAAGCACTTGCATCAGTCAGGTGACAAATAAGAGATCAGCTTTAGAGGTAAGGTTAGTATAAATTCCAACGTGACTCATTGATTGTCATTTTTTGTTTTTCTTTCTGATTACAAATGACAAAACCAGCATCTCTTAGGGCAAATTTGTCTATGGTCTGCATCCTTTTTCAAATCTTTAAGTGCAGTCTTGTGGTAAAATGTGGCTCTAAATAGTTTTGTAAAATAAATTTTGTTTAGTTTGGCACTGTCGTATTAATGGCAATTTCTCAAGTAACTCAAATTAATCTTAGCTGAGCTTTCAAATGGATTTTACGACATAACGTCTTTTTGAGTCCGATTCAGTTACCGCAACCAAAATGGCGCTGTTTAAGCGGCAGCCGGCGGCCACGGTAGCTTTGTCCACTCTTGTTCATTTTGTGTTTTGCGGCTTTTATGTTTTAATGATTTGATGATTCCATTTACTTTGATTTGCTTTGTACTTTGTGCTTTTGCTTTGCTGTCTATTCTGTCTAATCACCCTCTTGCTACTGCCACAATGTAATTTCCCGAATATGGGATGAATAAAGTTATCCAATCCAATCCAATCCAATAATTTACTTCACAGCAGCCAATCTCATACAGCATAGTTATAAATTACAAGGCCTTTCAGCTATTTTTATACTAATACTACTTTTTTACATTTTTTATGCTGGACCTATTTTATTTTAAACTTGATTCACAATCACAAAGAAAATATCTTTGAAGTGTGTTTCCTGAATGCGTCTCTATCTGGCACATGACAGACTTCTCATTTCTGCTTTTTTGCTCTCCTTTCATAATTTTGGTAAAAATAACTTAATTTAAAATGATTAAAGGCTGTTACCACTGCTATAATACCCTGCTGCATCCACACAAATAATCTTAATTCTCATTTTGCAGTCTGGCTCGATCCTATCGCCAATAAATAACAGATTTCTGCTGCATTTCATTATTGGAAATAATGTAGTCAGTAATTTACTATAATTGTTAAGAGGTATTAAGAAAGCAACATTCCATAATGTATAATATATATACATACGCACTGCAGAAATATTAAGTGTTGTCCAATTCTTTGTTGAAATGTTGAAAGTATTCATTCTTGGCTCGCCATTTTAACTTACTATGATGATTAATTTTGCAACACAATTTTCTAAATAATTTTGCACATTGTCGTTCAATTTTTTTGAAAGTTAAGTAGTGTGGTCACTTGCTTTTCATCGACATGTGTGCATTCTCAACAGTTGTTTCAAACAGTGAAAGATGGGTTTGCTCTTTGTGGTTTTCATTTATTTGCATGAATTAGCTATTTGAAAAGAGAAACTTTGAAAAACATTAGAAAATTAGATAATGCTGAGCTATACTTTGGTATCGCGTCACTGGTAAATGTCACTATGAAAAAGAGTCAATCAACTTTTGGCAGGTGTGTGATAGTGTGGGATGTAATAATCGTGTTTGGACGCACGGTGGGGATGTTTGACAGTGCAAGTCCCATATGCTGTGCGCGTGCGTATGTGTAAATATTATACATTGTGCAATATTGCTTGCTTCCTTAACATCTTAACAAATGCAGAAAATCATGTGTATTTTGTGTTTTTTTTTCTGTAGGTACATAGGTTTCGTTATGAAAACGAGCTGCACAGAAGATGTCAACACAGCCTGGGACTGATATCCCAGATGTTCGTCATCGTAAGTTATTTGTTTGTATTTATTTGGCCAAAATAAGTATTATCATCTTTTAAAAAGCATTATTTACTTAATTGAATTGCATCATACTTGTTTATAGATGATCCTGACATCGATTGCAAAATACCTTGTGTATACAACATGGACAGGATGCAACATCAACAATGTTTATGATTTACTGTGAAAGTTAATGCAAATTTTGTCCTTCTGGTCAGATGAAAGTAAAGTTTTTGACGGGGCTGCGCACCCGCAAAAGGATTTCGCGGTGAAGGAGAGCAGTGGCGGCACCACAATGAAGCATGAAAGTTTTCAATCTCACAGTGACCTGTCGCAAACAGATGATTTCCCCAGCGTCCCTCATAATGGCCCCACTCTTACTGGGATGAGCAGCCCATTGTCAGTTGAGCCAAATGACACCAAGCCCGATGTGAGCAACACTAGCACAGGTGAAAGAAAACTCTTGAAACAGTATTTCAGGGGTTCAACGATACAAAATTTGTATTTACAGTCATTGTTCATTCCTTTTTGATTACATTGGACTTTACATTGATTACATTGAATTTAGTCTATGCAAAATCTAATTAAAATTATTACCCTAGCTATAGTAAAAGTTATTGGAAAGTGTAAGAATTTATAGGAGACATATCCCGATTTTGTAGGGATTCTTTTTTAGGTATAAGTTTTCATGATCTTGATTTGGGTGTGCTCAACATGTAAAAATACATCAAAATTAAAATAATGTCTGTGCTGGATCAGTTGGAACAAAAAAATGTACCCACAGTGGCCCCCAATCACCGGATTGCTCAGGTCTGGTATAGACTATCCTTTGGAAGCTACAGACTACTCAAACTTTGTGGAAAGCCATTGACTTGAAAGCATTTGGACACCCTTGTGATTAACATGAACTTAATAGACTCCAAATTGTACCTGCCCCCCGGCGTCATCCACAAATGTACTTCACGGACTAATTTTTGCAACAACAAATAGAGTAAGTTAGGTTTTTTTTCACCCAAAATTCAAGTTGTACTAGAAAAATTCATATTTCAAGCTGTGTTTTAAAGGTATTGGCTGGATTAATCCTTTCTTATGTGATATTAGCAGTGTCTCCAATAGCCAGGATCAGTTTTTCATCCACTTTGTGTTTTGACTGTCTTAAAATAATGTTCATTATTTTCTCTAGCTCTAATTTTGCATGGATGAAGTCACAGCAAAAGGACTTTATGGTGTTTTGATTAGTGTTTTTGCCCATGGCTGTTCGTCCATTGAGCTTCATAAAATCGGTTGCGTTCTTTCCTTCGAGGAATGTAATAAAAATGAAATTCAACTACTTTATAATCATCCATTTCCATATTGTGTAGATGGTCACCCAGTGAAGCGAAAAAAGGGTCCTGCCCCGAAGATGCTGGGAAATGAGGTGTGCAGTGTATGTGGTGACAAGGCCTCTGGATTCCACTACAATGTGCTAAGCTGTGAGGGCTGCAAGGGCTTTTTCCGACGCAGTGTCATTAAAAGTGCCCAGTACACTTGCAAGAACAATGGACGGTGTGAAATGGACATGTACATGCGACGCAAGTGCCAGCAATGCCGCCTACGCAAATGTCGGGAGGCAGGCATGCTAGAGCAGTGTGAGTGTTTGCTTAGCCGTTCAATTTGAAATTTCACTGCGTTGGTCATACTAGCAACATGCTCTTTCATAATCTAATCTAGTAATCATTTCTGTGCCTGTGCATTAGTTGAAATTTTGCGCTCTATGTCACGCAGGTGTGCTTTCTGAAGAGCAAATTCGTCTGAAGAAGATGAAGAAGCAGCATGATGAGGAAACCGCCCGCTCGTCCACGGTGGTGACTCCAACTCTTCCACAAGTAGTTGTGTCACTGGAGCCACAGCAGCAGGAAATGATTGAGAAGCTGGTGGCTATGCAGAAGCAATGCAACAAGAGATCTTTTCTTGAACGACCAAAAGTGACAGTAGGTTCACATCTCTGTATTTGCATGTAAGAATCATTTCGTTCTCACATCCTCAGGAAATCTCGCAAGCATATGTGTGTATTTTGTTTGTTTTTATCGATGTAGGGGTGACACTTCTCCTTTTTCTCTTTTTTCCCCGTCGTTTCCTAAAAGGAAACTGCAGTGTCATGTTTCTAGCCACTTTCCGCTTACGAGTTTCAGCACAAATTTTGAAAATTTTATGAAAAATACCGCAATCGACTGAAGCCGTGAAGTAGCGAGGGATGACAGTAATATGCTTTTTTTATTTAATGTTGACAAATAGTTCAGAATGTGGTTAAAAGATTCCAGCAATTGATTGTATTTATCTTGATGAAGCTGCTGCTGTTCTCATGCATTGGATAAATAATATTTAGTTTGCTTGTGTGTTTGAAAAAAAACACAGCCATGGCCACAGAATCAGGATCTGCAGAATCGAGAAGTACGTCAACAGCGTTTCGCCCACTTCACTGAATTGGCGATCATGTCGGTGCAGGAGATTGTGGATTTTGCTAAGCAGCTTCCTGGATTTTTAGAGCTCACAAGAGAGGACCAGATTGCTCTATTGAAGACTTCCACTATTGAGGTTTGCAATTTGTCTGCTATTTCTTATATATATATATATATATATCAGTATATAAGAAACCAAACAACGTCTGGTCCATGTTAGAGAAAAATAAGGAAAAAAATGACTGTTTCACAATTTGAATCTTGTAATAGTATAATCTATAATTTAACGTTCATATTTTGATTTTACCCTTGTAATATTTCAATTTTAATCATTATATTCATATTAATTTCCCCCCCCTCACATGTAGTCAAGATCATTAAATACTACAAGACCGTGCTTCAAGTAACACACAACACATACAGCTTTTTCTAAAGGAATTCAACTGCTCAGTAATGATGTAGTTATTCTCCATATTGACTGTATGTATTCATTTTGAAATTGATTGCATTTTCCAATTATGTTTCTCTTCATTAGATTATGCTGCTAGAGACGTCTCGTCGATACAATCCTGCCATTGACAGCATTACATTTCTTAAGGATTTTAGCTACAATAAGGAAGACTTTGCTAAAGCAGGTATTTTGAATTGGTTATTGACATTAGATATTGTGTAATAAATCAGGCATAGTCCTACAGTACTCGCAATACACAAATTGCCAGAAGAGTGCAAATATAAATAGGTTCAGTCTAACTGTATATATTACATTGTTTAATGTTACATATTTATTTTGACAGTCACCAATTAACATAAACAAGCATGTCGTAACATTCCGTTAAATCTTATCAAAAATATATATTTAAATGTTTTGTTTTCTTCTCTCTCAACAGGCCTTCAGTTTGAGTTTATTAATCCCATCTTTGAGTTTTCTAAAGGAATGAATGACTTGCAGCTGGATGAGGCTGAATACGCTCTGCTTATTGCCATCAACATATTTTCTGCAGGTCAGATTTCATTCTACGACTAACTATTAAAAGCCTTTTACACTCAATTTAGTAATGCATAGTACTCTCTTGACCCATTCTTTCTGCGTGTATACTATGAGTGCTCAAGGATGAATAAGGCGTGCGTGCGACTTGCAAACATATTCAATTTGAGAGTAGCCTCTCAGTGGTGTCAAAGTATGCATTCAATAAGAGAGGGCCTGCCATAGGCAGAACAACAGACCAACCATCTTGCACCAGGCTGCTGTTGTACTTGCACTACGTTCTTTTAAGTTTATTGTAAGGCTTTTTTAAGGGATGTTTCCAATTATCTAACGCAAACGAAAATGTATTTTAATGTTAGTTTTTTGGTTTGTATTTTCTGTTCTGCTTAGTACATATTTGTTATGGTTTTAAATATTTTTAGATCGACCAAATGTACAGGATCATGATCTTGTGGAGAGGCTCCAACAACCATATGTTGATGCTCTTCGCTCGTACATCACGATAAAGAGACCAAATGTAAGTGCCCACTGGTTTAAGTGATTTCATTTTTAGTGTGTCAACATAACCTGTTGTCGGCATCAAAAGAAGTGTATAGGGTCATGACCAGTGTAGCTTTTGGGGGGGATTGAATCAACTTATAAAGCTTACCTATTAGACAGAAAAATATAGCCCACAAAGTCAGGTGTATTTGAAAAAAAAAACACATTTTTAGTCAACAGCAAAAGATTCAATGAAATTTTGTGGAAAACATGCATTACTTTTGTGTTCCATTTTGTCATTTTTTTAACAACCTCAACAACAACAACAAACGATTGTATTGGCCTCAAATATAATATACAAGTGATGCAAGACAAATAACTAAAACCGACAGAATCTAGATGGGTTTAAGTAGTATTCCCCATTCCAGAACCATATGCTAGAGCAACTAAAATTGAAATAAGGGGAGTTAAATAACTAGGTATGTTCCTGCTTTCAAGTGCAAACTAGTTGTCGGGATTATAAAGTCGTTTATTTATTTTTATTTTTTGGGCAGGATCACTTGATGTTTCCACGGATGCTGATGAAGCTGGTGAGCCTTCGTACACTTAGCAGTGTACACTCTGAACAGGTTTTTGCCCTTCGACTCCAGGACAAGAAGCTCCCCCCGCTGCTTTCTGAAATCTGGGATGTCACTGAATGATTGCAGTCCCAATGTTATACTCCCTGGTGTGTTGAATCTTGAGCCTGACATGGGATGGGCATGGGCTTGACCCAGTCTCATCTGGTAATGGACTACTTCCAGCAATGTGCGGTTGTTGGGCTTTTTTTTGTGCAAGCATCTCAATGCCATTTTGGGTTCAAACTCTTAACGGTTTGTGTTCAGGAGTTCTTTTTTCTCCTTAGATCTGTTCTTCCTTGTTTTGGGACGTTGGCATGATTTTGCCAAAATGAAATACCAGCTCACCGTTTTGAATTTTTTTTTTCTGATTCAACATCTGTTAAAAAAATGAGTGTATTTCTTTTGTTTTATAGTCTAAATCAGGGGTGTCCAAACATTTTTCTCAGAAAAATCGAATTATGTGAGGGCCAAATTGAAATGCTTCTAAGAAACAGAGAATTGGTGAAATAAAAATTGTTTTTTTTAAATGAATCAATTTTTCAAAAGTTTTATTATGCTTGACTGCCCTTGAGGGTGATAGTCATCCACTCCATTTTGAATGGAGGCATTGGCAGTGATTGAACAGTCAAATTGGACGTTTATTGCTTTGAATGGCTCTGAAACATGATCACTGACTGTCAGCTTTCCCTATTGAAATAGATTTGATGTCTAAAACCTTTAATGTGGGCAGTCAAAATTGGTTGCAGTTGGCCCACTGGCAGTAGTTTTGACACCCCTGGTCTAAATGCTCTTGGTCTATAGCTGCTATTGCCTGATGTCATGATTCCAGCTGTGCTTTCGAATTAATTTATTGAATAGTTTTCTCACAGCTGAATTAGAAACTTTATTACGCGTGACTTGCAACAGCAGTTTAATTTTACATCAGTCAATGCGTTTCAAGAATGAAATGCATTTGTGCTCATTTTAAGAAAGTACAGTTGAGAAAAAGTTGGTGTAGTTGCTCAGGTAAACTAATGTGAAATAGAGGCATCCTTTATTAGATCACTTGAGTGCCCAAAGGGATCCTTTTATCAATACAAATGCACACAAATTATTTATTTTCACAAGACAAGCGTGGAGTGCACATATCCACACGATTGTACAGTACAAACTTATGCATTCTTGCCTTAAGAATAGCAATCATATATAAAGACGCGTCTTCTAAGGGAATAAATGTGTGAGAAAGTAAATCTTATATACAGTTTGTTAGGTGGGTTTTCCTAAAACTACTTTACATGAACCTGCTTGCAAATTACTATTAGGGATGTCCCAGTAACGCATTTTTGCATGTGACTCAGAGTATGAGTCGCCTGATTTGGAGAAACCAATACCGAGTCCCAATCTGATACCCGTGTTGTATTAAATATTAAGTAGGGGAAAAAGTACTACCATATATCCAAATGTCTTTAGTTCGCCCGATTTGAATCCAGCTGCCGCAAATTTATAATCAAATCAAAGGGTAATTTATATCAGAAAAAAACGCATTTCTTTTTTTCCAGTTGGGGAGCACCAAAATAAGTTTGAATTTTCTTTTTTAAACAAATTTATTTCACATAAATAAATTTACACAGAATGGTCTCCCAATTTAAGTAATTGAGCTTTTTTCAGTTGTGATTTGTTCCCTTTTTTTTTTACTTAAATGTTTGTTTCAATAGTGTAAAAATAGTCTATTATTTTTTGCAATGTATTTAACTGAACTAATTAACTGCCATAGAAAAACATTTTTAAACATTTGGGTCTTTTTTTTTTTACCTGATCCCGATCCTCTGGAAAAGAAAAATAACGTGATTGGGCCCAATTTCCAATACATTTTGATCCGATTTCCTATTGGGGACATCCCTTATTACTATATATATATACTACCTAAATAGTATTTCTCTGGATATTCTGGTTTCCTACTCATTGAACACTCCAAATTGTCCCTAGTCATGCGCTTGTGCATGAATGTTTTGTCTGCTTATGCAATGCTGTTGGCTGACATGTTGGGCTTCAGCACCGCCGTGACCCTTGTGAGGATTGGAAGATGGATAGTTTAAACAAATACATTTAATTGAAGTGATATGTTTGTTTCTTGATATAGTAACACAACTGATTTAATATGTAATTTAAATTGCACATACTTGATGAACAGGCAGTGTTCATAATTGTTAACACATAAAGGCAATAATTCCTAAAGCGTTATTAGCCATGTGAAATGATAACAGGAAAACAACTGTAATTTACTTAAAGTGTAGAATAATTAATGGTTAAGAGACGCCTGCATGCCTATGGTTCCTTTTACAGTAAAATACTTACATGCAGTAAATAAGATTATGAATTCAAAATTTACATGCCATTGTAGGTGACACATGCTTCTCTGTGAGAAATTTCTTCATTTTAGGGTTTGAATTGAAATTCAATTTTGTTAAACTCCACATTACTGTAACTGCTGTTCAATCAAACATCCACCGACGTTTCCCATTATTTTCAGATGCAATAGGCTGCTTATTTCTTTTTTTTAATTACCTGAATTCCTGCTGGTTTGTAATGCAAGCAACATTTGTGCAGTTGCACATGTTTATGTAAGACAGGAAAAAAGATTCATTTATCATCAAGAACACAACATTACAACACATTCGATTTTCAAAGATAGGCCCATTTTAGTTTGGTGTTGACGCCAATTAATTGATGCTTTGTTAATGTCTTTTTCTTGAAATGATCCTCCAGATTGCTTAAAATGTGTTGTTTTTCTTCTTCTTCTTTGGCATACATTTGTACTTAACATTGTCAGGAAAGCACAGATCTTTCGAATATAATAAACGTTGGATGAATATGTTGTATTCAGTTTCACCTGCAAACAAGCATTGGAATTAGTACATACATTTTTTTGCCTCAGTAAAATGTGCAAGGCATTTTAATAATTTGTAATTCAGGGTGTTCAACCAGCCTACCCTGCATGTTTTTGGGATGTGGGAGTAAACAGGAGTACCTGGAGAAAACCCACACATCCCAATTTGAACATGCAAACTCCACTAGAGTTTTTTTTTTTGGTGATAAGGAATTGTAATTCTAATTATTATTTTTTATTCTTGAAACATTTTTAATTTAAAAAAACACGTTCGTGGTGAGATTCAATTCTTTTCAAGAACTTGACCTCGCGGATTCCGGAACTCCCCGCTATGAGGAGGATGAAGAGGAGGATGTTGTGAAGGCAGGTTGAAAGCCGATCGGATAGGGGGGCGGTGAACGCGCATTTTGCATTCATTTAGTATGTTGCCTCTGCAATGCTCCACCAAGCCGATCTTTTTGGACGATGCCTGTTCCTCGTGTCTTTAAATGACACGTCACTCTGACAGAGGTGGAGGACGACTGAGAGGCCCGATTGCTCTGCTCCCTTTGGCCGAGAAGGGCATCCGTTCTTCAGGCCGCCTGGCACCAGCAGCTGACTGTTAGCACCGAGCCAGCTAATGTCAGAAGGTAAGGATGTCATGTCGTCATCAATGTTCTTTTGTGGTTCATTTATTAAAGGTTTGCAATGACACTTCGTTGCCAGCACTTCTACACCTTAATAGGCTTTGCACAAATATGTGGAGACTAAAGTGCAACGTTACTAATGTGCAGCTAACTCGCTAATCCAATGGTGACGTAGGAAAGCAGCAAGCTAGCAGTAGGAGCAAAAGAGGCAAATAAAAGTCCAGACAAGGCCGGACAAGGATGTTATGACAAGTGATCTAACCTCAAAGGGCCGCATTGACTATGCTATCAGCATATAATCGTTTATTTGGGTGATTTAAAATAGCAATTTCATTGATTGCCATTGACGGTGATAAACGTCCATTCCATGTAAACTGGGACATCTGGCATCGAATGGTCTATTTAGGTGACTCTGTTATCATGCCATTTAACATTGTAATTAAAAATATAGATCCAATAGTCTATTTTGGTTACTCTCTTAACATGGCATTTAGTGTTGTAATTTGAATTTTAAAAAAATCATAATAATTTGCCAGATTTAGTGCCAGAAAAGATTGGCGAGGGACAAATATAACCTTCATTATAAAAGATCCTACCCCTTTTATATGTGAATCCACAGATGATTACTACAACTAGTTGTCACCAAAAACTTTAATTGTAATTCTCTGTTTGTATTATATTAGCCATGGACAAGTGATTGGAGAATTAAGTCTCCTGTTTACTCTACTGTCAAAATCCAAGTGTCACCTGTTTGTCTTTAAACTTGGACTTGACTTTTGCATCAGTCGGTCTCAAAAGAAATAGTCAATTTTGTTATTGTTTTTTATAAATTATTAAACAATTTTCCAATTTCGTGGTCACTACATTAGTGGTGTGTTTTTAAAATTGACACTTAAGGCCTTTAACAATTTATTAAAGCAAGAGTGACCATTTTTGTTGAACTATTAATTTTTTTATACACTTTAATCCTGTACTTTTGATCCACTAACAAAATAACTATTAGCAATTTTTAGTAAACATTATTTTATATTACATCTTTTTTTTACAAATAATTATAAATCATACATTTGTAAAATGTTAATATAAAGAATAATGTAATAACATTGAAATTAATAAAAACAGATACACTGGTTAAAACCGCCTAGTCAGAAAGGGTTAATTTATTGTACTGATAGTTCCTGTAGGAAAACGAATTACAGTAAATCGTATTGCAAATCCTCACACAGTTGTAGAACCTGATCTACCACACACGTAGAGATAGATTGAGTGCTAAATGAAAGCAGTTTACAGAGTGTTGGCACCACTTAAACTGGGGTGGGGAGTGACGAAGTAACTCGTCTTTTGATAGGCCAGAAATCAGACTACCATCTCTCAAACCTGTAGTTTAATTTTCTACACTTGCCCAGAAATTAGCCCGCGGCTACAATCTTTCATATTTACATAAACATTAAGAGGGCCGGTGGATAAGTGGTTAGCATGTCGGCTTCACAAATCCAGGTCGACCCACCTATGCGGAGTTTGCATGTTCTCCCTGGGCCTGCATGGGTTTTCTCCGGGTACTCCGGTTTCTTCCCACATTCCAAATATATGCATGGTAGGCTGATAGGACACTCTAAATTGCCCCGAGGTATGAGTGTGAGTGTTTATTTGTCTCCTACGACTGGCTGGGCACCAGTTGAGGGTGTTCCCCGCCTCTAGCCCAAAGTCAGCTGGGATAGGCTCCAGCACCCCTGCGACCTTAGTGAGGATAAAGCAGTTCAGAAAATAACATGAGATGTTCAATTAACATGAATAAGAATGTATGTGCTGACCCTTATTCATTAAATCAAACTCAAATATAATTTGTTTTTCTTGTAATATTTGTTGTAAAACCAAGCAAAAAAAAATCAGGTCAGTTGATGCATTTGTAGTTTGATCCGTTATGTTTCTTATGTTTCAGGTTCAACCATAGAATTCCAAAACATTAAACATGATTGTAACTGCACACTGTTACACAATTGAATTGAAATTTACCAGCCTGGATTGAAATCCATCACAGAATCACGAGTGATCATTCATCACGAATGACGTGAAATAAAAGACGCAGTCAATCCAATATGGAGAAAAAGAAACCGTGCCCACGACTCCTTGACTACTTGGTGGTGGTTGGTGCAAGGTAAAAACAATTTTCATTATTGCATCTCACATAAAATCCACAGTTAAAATCAACTACTGTTTTCCAACTGCAATAGAAAAAGGATTTGCTGGATCTGTTAAGATTTGTTTATTGGAAGGCTTTATTAACGCACAATTTGATACATAAAATGGAGCAAAGCCCTATCCTATAAATTACGTGCTTTTGCCATAGTTGCTGTTGATGTCTTTTCATAGTCAGGAGAAAATTGATTAAATTTTTTTCTAAGATGATAAAGGAAATCTTATCCGTCTCCGGTTCTATTTTTGACTTTCTTCACCATTTACTGGCCTACTCATATGAGTAAGCGTGCAAAGGCAAGCACAGTAGCTCTTTGTATCTGTTCCTGCTTGAGAAAATAAAAAATCATTCTTAATCAGTGATTGTTCAGAAAGCTGTTCATACTGAAATTAAAGAGTTTGCACTGGAACAATTTGTGGATTAAATGAGATCTGTTTTGAGGTTTGTCGAGATTATGGCCACTTTGTGTGGCTAACTTGTAATTATCAATAACTGCAGGCAGACATCTTATTCAATTATTGACATTTAATTAAACAGATTGGATCACAGATAAGAACCTTAAGGGAGGATGTCTTCAGAAGTATCCTCCCGAACAGTATTTCGCGTACGGCGAGCCATATATGCAAATATAAGAGGGTGAATTCAAGCAGTCATGCTCTGAAAGCGCTACTCTTCATAACAAATCTTGTTTGTCCATCTCTCCTCTAGGCAACCTAGTAGCGATAATGTGGCGCAGACCCCTCAGCTTCTCCGGCGATACCCACTGGAAGACCACCAGGACTTTCCACTCCCACCAGATGTGGTGTTCTTTTGCCAACCCGAAGGCTGCCTTAGTATACGTCAGCGTAGGGTTAGCCTTCGCGATGACTCCTCGTTTGTTTTCACTCTGACTGACAAGGACTCAGGAATTACTCGCTATGGCATCTGTGTCAACTTTTATCGATCATTTCAGCGTGGGCATCATCGTGCCCGTACAGACAAGAGTGGCCCCACTGAGAATGCAAGTCAAGGAGGGGACAGCACAAGCGAGGGCTCTGATGGGAGTGCTGGAGGCCAGTCTTCAGGGGTATCAAAACCTGACAAAACTGAGCCAGCTCCTCTTTCTGCTTCTGGAGAGAATGAACCACCAAATACTGAGCCAAACGCTGAGAAGCCTGCACAGCTGAGGCGAAATGCTGCAAAAATGGCTGGCAGGAGTCGCAACAGTACACTGACTTCGTTGTGTATACTCAGCCACTATCCATTTTTCTCCACCTTCAGGGAATGCTTATATATTCTCAAGAGGATGGTGGACTGCTGCAGTCAGAGGCTAACACAGCGTGCAGGACTACCCCGTACATTCCAAAGGTTAGAATTGTGTTTAATACACATTTTTTTCCGGTGCCTGGCCTCACAAACGCCTTTATAATTCAAAAAATTTAGGAAAGCATTCAAGGACATTTGTATAACTTTTGTATTTGTCATTTTGTTGTGTTCAGTGACTTTATATATTTAGAAAAACTTGATAGGGAAATCTAATGGTTTAATTAGTTTTCTTTTGACCACATGCCTCATAAATTATGGATTTTTCATAAATCTATTTGAAAATAAAAAACAGTAGCAAAATTAACATAAATATACTAACCTTTTTTAATTCATTATGTATAACTATTAGGATAAGTTCAGTCTTTGTGGTATACTCGTGGTAGCAATTTAAGTGTAGAAATGTGTTAAAAATCTTGTATGATTGTGTTCCCCTGGGTTTTAAACAGTTTAAATTAATTTCCAACATTTAGGGCTGTGAATATGTAATAACTGGAACACACTTAGCACCTTTGCATAAGGCTCTGTGATAACTTTAGAAAGTATCACAACCCACAGGTGGGCAGATGGTTGTTCCTTTTTGATATGGTGGTATGAAATGTCTCGCCATGAGAGAAAAATGAGAAGTGCTATCATATTGTGGCTGCAAAGTTTTTCTTTTTCAGGGATTCCATTAAGAGATTGAGGTCTCTCGTTGTCTTTGGCCCAGCTAATGACATTTTCTCATTTGTCACAGAGATAATTACGAAAACGCTAGCAATGACATTCTTGTATTGTCTATACATAGACATATACATAGTCAAGCACAAATTTAGTGAATTTGACTACATTTAATAATCTTACTCTTCACATTTTGTTCAAATTCTTCCAGCTGTTGTACTCGTTGACAAAATGTGCAATATGTACTTGTTTATATTGGAATACTATTCTGACTTTACCAAGAACAACATTTATGTAGTTACCAGTGAGTGAACTGTGGTTCCTTAGCCTGGTGATGTATGTGTGACAATTACTTCTGCATCAACACAGCTTTGTCTCCTGTGGGCATTTGCTACAGTCTGTGGAACTGTCTTCAGAGGGTTAGGTTTCACATTTGTCATACTCACAAATACTCTGATGTTCCCCACAGAGACACCATGTGGCGAGTGTTTACTGGGGCACTCTCAGTGGAAGAGAAGGGAAGCCAGCTTTTGGCTGACCTACGGGACATTGAATCCTGGATATACCGGTTGCAACGTTCACCTGTACCAGTGGCAGGCCAAAGGCGTGTGGATGTGGAAGTGCTGCCCCATGAAATGAAACGGCCCCTCACCTTTGCACTGCCTGACAATTCCCGATTCTCTATGGTCGATTTTCCGTTGCACTTGCCTTTGGAGTTGCTTGGTGTGGATGCCTGTCTTCAGGTTTTGTCTTGTGTGCTGCTGGAGCACAAGGTAAAAGCACATTCTGTTCCTTGAGATTTTCTTAAAATAATTCCATACTTGTACATATGTCACCACACCAATTTTGTTGCATGCATATTCAGCTTTAGACCACACCAGCTCTATTAAAGTTGAAATAGACATCATCAATTCCAACTGCTGTTTTTTTTGTTTTAGTATACTATAGTTCATCATATTTGGTCGATAAAGATGGTAAAATGAAAAAAAAACTTCTACCAACACCTACCACTTTTAGACTATTGGCAAATTATCTTGATTAATTATGGGCTTTTGAGCTACACATTGGAAAGTATATTAGCAGTATTAATGTGAACTTTTTTCTACTTTAGGTTATCCTCCAATCAAGAGATTACAATGCTTTATCCATGAGTGTAATGGCATTTGTGGCTATGATCTATCCCCTGGAGTACATGTTCCCTGTTATACCCTTGTTACCAACATGCATGGCCTCAGCTGAACAGGTAAAAGACATAAAAGGTGATTTGTGTTTAGAGTTATTTTTTAAAAAATCTATTAAAAATAGTGATTTTTTTTGTTTTTGAACACCTCACAAAGGTTTTCTGTGACTTGGTTATGTACAATAAAAAATAAATTAAAATAGTCCATAAATAAAACAAACCGCCGCGTTGCGGAAATTGACTCCCTGTTAATCCATGTTTTCTTTTATTCCACAGCTACTTCTTGCCCCTACTCCCTACATCATTGGTGTGCCAGCTAGCTTTTTCCTATACAAATCAGACTTCAAAATTCCTGATGATGTGTGGCTTGTGGATTTAGACAGCAGCAGGGTAACTGAAATGCATATACAGCACCTTGTTTAATAATCTTTTGACATTTTTATTTAGAACAATGCAACAAAATTACCTAAACGGTGATTGTTTTGTAGGTAAAGGCGCCGACAAATGCTGAGATTCTACCACCTCTTCCTGAGCCTGAAGCTGGCGAGCTTAAAAAACATCTTAAGCAGGTATTTAATGTCTTGTGGAATTCTTACTTTCTTACCCTAAATTGACTCATTACTTTCTGGAACTCAAGTATTTTAAATGAGTAAACCATAGTTTTCCATCTTCCTTTATTGGTTTGTGATGTACGTCCATAAAAAAAAACTCTTTCAGCGCTGTGTAAGTCAATATAAAACCTTTCTTTCAGCTGTGAAGAGTCCTCCAAAGAACTTGTATGTATTTTGTCAAAAGTGTGCAAGCATTGCATATTGTTCTTGTTGTGCACTAACAAAAAATGTTTTCTGCTCTTTCTTTTTGTTTTATTTTTGCATGCTTTAGACTTTGAAGGTAAAATCTGTCCTAAGGACAAATTATTTAAAAAAAAATGCTGTTAGTACTGTTTGCAACATATGATCCGTATAGGCCTTTTGACAAAATACTTTGTCAGAATTTGGTTCTGATTCATGCAAAGATAAATCCCATATTCCTGATGAATCTTATTAGCATATAATTTCCCCCTTAAAGTGTTCATTTAAATATTCATAGAACTATGCCCAAGGAAGATGTGACTTTGGTCATAAAAAATCTATGTTAAACATACACTATACAAATGTTAACAGAGGTATCTTGCTGCAAAAAATAAAAACGGAATATATTTGGTATCATGTTACAAAGAAACATTAGGTATTCTTAGAATTTATAGGGGATTATTCATTCAGAACTTTCTTCTCTCCTATTAGGGAGGGACATGCTAACAGGGCTCACAAAACTACATTTTTTTACCACTGCAAACTGGATCCTAATAATCTCAATTGGAATTCTTAAACTAGAACATTCTTTCTTTCACTTTCAACAACCCTTATCCTTGTCAGGGTGATGGGGTGCTGGAAACCACACCCTAAAGAGGTTACCAGTCAGTTGTAGGGCACACTTAAACTTGATCAATTTAATTGAAAAACTGAACATAATTTGAAAATGAATTTATTGGTTCATTCTTTAATTTTCTGCACCTTGGAATAGAATTCCAATTGACAGAGAAGCGAATAATCAAAGATTAAGACTTCCTCTTGCCGATCAGCATAAATATATTCAAGCACAGGGCCTCTGGTGGCTGAATTTCAGCCCAAGCCCTTTTTATGTAAAGTACTTTCCCTCCCTTTGAATTTAATGTTCCCTAGGGCTGCTGCAATTAATTGATAATTGCAAAAGTCATTCGTGGACTACCAAAATACTCGTTTGTTCCAACCTGACTGTTCATTTCAACTTTAGAAATATTAAACTCAGTATTAGCATTCTACATCTTCTATTTCCATTTTTAGTAAAACTTTGCAGAGAATGATCTTATTGCATTCACATTACTACTTATGTATCTACACTCTTGGTACAAGGTTTTCGGACTCTCTCATTCAACGGAATGGTGAAATGTCTCAAAACTTATGTCTACGGGAGTATACTTTAAGTTGAATCAGAGCCAATTCAATGGCTTTATGTGTTTCCTTGTTTGTTTGTTTTTTCCTTGTGCGTGAATGTTTGACAAAGCCCGATCTCTGGAGTTGCCTGTTAGTTTAACAGTAAAAATAAATAAATCATGAAAGATGGAACTAACTAACACTTTTATATACTAGGGACATCAAAACAGGGGTAAATAATCTTGCGAAAGACCAGCGTAATTGACTCTACTATAAGGGGTAAACATTTGAAGAGTTAACATAGCTACGTTTCTGAAAAGATCTGCTGGTGTATCATCGTCATCATTCCAACATTACCATTTGGTCATTACAGTTATTTCCTATAGGTCCTTTCACACTGCCTTATCAACAAATTACTGTAGTTTATGGGGAAGGTTTTTTTTTTCCTGCACATTCTGTATTGGTCGCGCACAAACACGACAGCTGTCTTGAAAGGGCAGTGTGACAGAGGCTTGAGGTTGTTCATTATACAGTTGTGGTCAGAGGTTTCCATCAATCACCTCACAAGGGAAATCATGGCAGTATGTTACTTTTAAAAACTGTAAGATGATAAAATATTAAACATCATTCATCTTTGACCACAACTATATTCATAAATATGTGTTTTAAGTGATTGTTTTCCTTTATAGTGATCATAAACACATTTGTAGTACCCCTTTTAGACTTCCTCCTATTTTGTCCATTTTTTATGTGAAATAATAGTCGTCTATGTATCAAAAAAAATCTTTAGTCAAGCTCTGGCTTTAAAGGCTCTGCAAGAATTTGTCTATTGTATGAGGTAAATATCATTTTTGTAGCCATACAGTACATATGTTTGTCTCTGATATTTTCAGTAAAATAAAAGGTGTTTCACAGCTGAATGGCAACAAATGAACAGGGCCATGATTTGGTCATGTGCTATTCCAGTGATACTTATCACCTCAGGCCATCATGTAATTTTCCGAACATCTCTCTTATATATCCCCCTTCTTAGTGTCTGGTTAGGTTGACCGTGATCACCCAAAAGCAGATCTTCTCCTCTGAAAATAAGGTTACTTATTTATTCTCATGTGGAATGCTCATGCATCCCCTTTAACATTACTTTGCTTGTGACTATTACTTCCCTCAAGAATTGAGTAACATGCATAACAGTGGCTCAGACTGTTTTCCGGACCCCTTAACATGCTGCTTAGTTCTGGCTTGAGCATGACTAAATATGCGTGCCTTGATTCTTGCATCAGCAACTGTCCTGGTAACCAAAAGCAGAATAGGTGAAATTAATAACTTTTCACAAAAAAAAACGTTCCACAAGATTAGCAACTAAATATTCCATTATGCTTAGCTAAACGCTGACAACTATGCAGCAAGACATTGTGTATATTTGCACTCCTCTGCAGTACTGACACATCCTTGATAGGCACCATCATTATTTCACTAGAATTTGATTATTTTGTATCATCTGTTGTCAATAAAAAAAAAATCCCCAAGAAGATGTAGTCCTGCAACTTAATCAACTCTTCACGAAACATTTCAGAACACTCTAAATTATTTAAATGTAAAAAAGGCTTAGTTTCAGAAATGATACATTTCCTAACTTTTTTTAGTGGGTGGTCAAAATAAATATACTAAATGTTGTTGCCTATTCTGGGAGTGTCTCATAAAAGTTTTAGTTGTTTTTAATCTTGCCTTCTCACTATGTTTAACCTTGTATCACATCCTCCAGGCTTTGGCAAGTATGAGTTTGAACACCCAACCTATTTTGAACCTGGAGAAGTTCCAAGAAGGTCAGGAAATGCCCTTGCTTCCTCCTGGTCGTGATAAAGCTTCACCATCATCAACTGAGTTCAACCCCCTCATTTATGGGAACGATGTCGATTCGGTGGATGTAGCCACCAGGCAAGCTTTTTGTTTCTTGTCTCGCATTTAGTGGTGGCCAAGTACGGTCCTCGATAGCCCCTACCCAGTCTGTTTTCCATATCTCCCTCCTCTACCACATCTGAATCAAATGATCAACTCATCAGCAGGCTGTCCAGAACCTTCATACCGATCCCGATTATTTGATTCAGGTGTTTTGGTGGAGGGAGATATGGAAAACAGACTGGATAGGGGCTCTCGAGGACTGGACTTGGCCACCCCTATACTTTGTTATACTGTATATTGTTTTTTTTCTTATCATCTTTGCTGAAGGTTTTTGTTTGACTGTGCAAGTACTTCATTTGGAAATAGAGCTATAATCCATACTTTTTATTTTACTTAGAGTGGCCATGGTACGGTTCTTCAACTCTCAAAATGTTCTTCACGGCTTTCAACTTCACACAAGGACCTTGCGCCTTTTTCCTCGTCCTGTGGTGGCTTTTCAGTCGTCATCTTTTCTTGCTTCTCGGCCAAGGCGCTCTGGTTTTGCTGACAAGCTTTCCCATACCCAGGCAGTGGAGTTCTATGGAGAGTGGGCTCTCAATCCCACTAATCTAGCATTTCAAAGAATTCATAATAGTAAGATGATCGTCACAAATTGTTTCTTTTCGTAATGTTGCATTGTATTGTATTGGAACTTAATCGTGTACACTTTGGTCTCAGATGTGTTTGATCCATCACTAATTGGCGATAAACCCAAATGGTACGCTCACCAGCTTCAGCCAGTAGTTTATAGAGTTTTTGATGGGAGTTCCCAGCTGGTTGAGGCTCTGGCAGGTCCATTTGAGGATGAGAGCAATGACTCTGACCCCAGTGACAGGTAAAGATAAACATATTCATTTATTCTTTTCATTGAGACAGTGTTGAATTCCTTATCCCAGATAATACCCAGACATTGATTTATGTACGTATTGCGTTGATAGACAATAATGCATCATTTTTCTTTAGTGGGAGTGACAGCGAGGGGTATGATGACTCCAGCTCATCCTATTCTTCACTTGGAGATCTCGTTATTGAGATGATACAAGGAGACATTCAGGGAGACACACCAAGTATGTTTTTTTAAGTTATTTATGACTTGTATAGCTTGTACGTGCATTTAACTTTTTGTCTTTACTGGAAAATCTTATTTCACTTGTCTGTCTTCCAATTAGCTTGTATAGCATCAATTGTTTCAAATGATCACAATCATCTTTTGTATATTTATTAATTCTTTGACCTTGATGCTTCAGGCCAGCAACCACATACCCATGCAGCTCTAGGAGATGCAAGCGAGGTGGAGTTTCAAGACTTCCAGGATTTGAGAGAAGGCTCAGATGTTCCATCAGGCGGGGACGGTCTTGGCGAAACAGCTGATGGACAGCCCCTTCGCTCAAGCTCCAGCACAACTGCAAGTTCCAGCCCCAGCACAATCATCCAGGGAGTCACCAATGTATGCCACTGATGCCATCTAATAATTCCTGACTTTGTATAATAGAGTTTTTTTCTTTATTTATCTTGGGGGGGATTTCTTCAACAGGAACAAGGGGAAGCACCTGATTGTGAAGTACCAGCTGGTTCTGGCCCACAGATCCCGGTCCTGGGAGTTAGCAGCCAGCCGGCTGTCAGACCAGTAATTGAAACTGGCCCAGTGGATGCAGCAATAAAAAAACGAGAGTATAACAACCCGTATTTTGAGCCTCAGTATGGCTTCCCCTCTGAAGATGATCCTGATGCAGAAGAGCAAGTGGAGTCATACACCCCTCGATTCAGCCAGAATGGCAACAAGTATGTTGAACTTGTTCATCAATTGAATTAACTATTGTTTTAATCAAATGGGCTCTCTGAATAACCATGCAATGTCAAAACCCAGCATTTCAGTTACAGTACTTTTTAATTTTTTTATCTTATTTGTTTTTTTTAAGGGCACAGCGTCCTTCACGTCCCAGTAGTCTGAGGATTCCTGGGGAGTCTGATGGTGAGGGTGACAGCTCACCAAACTCAACCATTTCCAACAGCAGTAATGATGGATTTGGTGGACTGATGTCTTTTGCAAGTAAGATTATATTCACTAAAATAATCTGAAATGTGGCCACTGCTGTCCTGGTGGACAATTTTAACATGATTTAAAAGATGGTCACCTTCACAGCAATGATCACTTTTCATGGGAATAGTTTCATAGTTGTTGATCACATAAACATCTCTCTACTATAGGTAATCTTTACAAGAATCACGGAACCAGTTTCAGTCTGTCCCATCTTGCTCTACCAAACAAAGCAGCAAGAGAGAAATCAACACCTTTTCCTAGCCTTAAAGGTATGTTCAAACTGCCAATTCTTTAAAAATCTCTTGGGCATCTAATTTTTGTCTTAACACAGTATATATAAAATTGATTTTCTTAGAGGCCATAAAAACAAAAACTTTCCCTTCACTTTAATATTATGCTCTACCAACCATATGACACGGTAGCGATCTGAAGGTTTGTAGGGACGTGCAGAAGTGAGGGCTGACTGTGCTTTGGCAACTGCCCTTTTTTTCTTTCTTGGCAAAAGTGTATTATTTTTTTAAGGAAAACCAGGAAATGCAACAGCTCAGCCTACCCACATATTGATTGTGGGTAATGAAGTTTTAATCTGAGAAAGCGTGCCATTGGCTATCGGTGTTGTGTGCGCGAGTATACTTCATAGCCCAGAAAGCCCTCTTTTTGCCCACGCATGTGCATTGTGCGGTTTCGGGTCCATGTGTAGGCGAAAGAAACCCTTCAGTGCTCGTAGATATCTGTTAT
Organism: Stigmatopora nigra; assembly: GCF_051989575.1. Lineage (NCBI taxonomy): Eukaryota > Metazoa > Chordata > Actinopteri > Syngnathiformes > Syngnathidae > Stigmatopora > Stigmatopora nigra. The sequence goes on along the minus strand of NC_135510.1, from coordinate 13,739,062 downwards.
ACACGTAAGAGAAAAGACGCTACAATGCGCTACAATGATAAACAGCCTCTCATGTCATGGCCACCTGGCTTTCTCACATTTTGAAATTTTTCTTGTATCTAGCGCGAATTATTTGCTCGAATTTTTCCTTGTATCTCGAGCATCTCATAGGTAGTGCTGCTCGTATGTAGAGGTACCACTGTATATGAATATTGGACATAACATTGACAAGTTGTATTCTTTGAAACAATAGATAATAAATGACCTCAGCTAAAATAATTCAATAGGGTATAAGGTGATTTATTATGGAATCGATAAGCGAGTGAGTAAATGAGAGAGGGGAGGGTTCTGTTGCTTGTCCACTTGAGCTATGTAACAAGAACTACGATTATCTGACATCAAATTGACAAAATCTTCATCTGAATGAGAAAATGCCTCCCTGTTACTTCGTAGTCACCCACACATGCATTTGAAATTTAAATTCCTTTGTAACTGATGCGGCTTGAATCTGTCCGTCGAGTGCATTATAAATCAACGTTTTTCTAACGTGGTTTGTAGTTCAAGGTTACAAATTACTATCTTGGAACCACAAAAAGGCAATTCGAGTGCACACTCTATCAAAATTATGGCTGAAAAATATAGAGTAGGAACAAATCATTTCAGTTTTCTACATGCAAAATGTTTTCAGTGCAAGTTTTACATTTGAGTAGTAATAAGGCATTTTCAATTTTTGGTCTCAGGTTTTGAGCACCTGCCCTTCAAAGGCTTCTGCACACCCCTCATATAATGCGGCTATACTATGTGTATGGCTTACTAAGGCATTGCTGTTCATTTATTGCAATTCTACAGTTAGGTTTTAAAGCATTTGAATGACAGTTGTTTCTCTTCTGTTTTTTTTTATTGATATTTTCTTTCATACAAGAATATATTAGTTTTGATATTGAAGAGGAGCTGGACCAAGCAGGTCTGTAGAGATTCTCTTCTATAGCCTGACTTTCTTTGTCCTCCCTTAAATTGATAAAACCTTTATGGCACTATTTTAAAGGAGGGTATTGAGGATTTTTAACACAGTTTTTCTCTCTAGTCTCTAAAGAAAAAAACTAAATCTAAAGTACACATTTTTGTTTTTAATTTTCGATTGTATTATTTTTGCCTCGTAAATTAAAACAGTAGCTGCTGTATTTGAAATCATTCTTCTCGCTACCACTGGAAATTGTAGTCCTTAACACTTATGCGCTCATTTTAAACCCATATATGGTTATGATATTAATTAACTATGAAGAAAATCATCTATTTTATAGACAAAAGGCTGTAATGTTGTGCTTATTATATCCTAAAGGTTAAGAAATAAAAAAAGAGAAAATAGAAAGTTGTTTAAATAAGAACATTTAGAGGGAGGTGTTTATTTCAACTTTTTTTTTTCTATTCTGCTAATTTTGGTTTTATTCTGGCTCTGTAAATGAAGTTTTTTTTCCCATAACAAACCATTACTTAGTCATTCAGAAAAGGCATTAGGACCAATTTTACTTACCGGCCAACTGATAATGGTAACATATTACCTGTTCCAAATATGCAATTAGCTCAGGAAGAATAAGACATGATTTCTATCAAGGTTGGATTTTTTTTTAAATCTGAGAGAGAAAACAGGTCAACAATGGTGCTCAATAGCTCCAACCCATGTGGAATAGCTGCCATAGAAATTGTTTTGTTCCGTTTCATTATAATGTGTTTTGTCTTTGTTGTTCAGCTGCACCTGAAAGCCCGGGTATGTCATGTCTGTTGTCTGCTGTACTGTGATAAAGTAATTTGTATATGCCCCTTAGTACACCCATACCTATCTTGGTTTCTCAGTGTGGGACTAAGATAGAAGTCACTATGGTGTGCTCTTTATCCACACCTGTCAATCCTTTCCAATCGAACTGGTGGTAATTATCTTATTCATAAAGATACACTTGATCTTCACACAACCATTCAGAATTATACCAACTTATCAAATGGCTGAATGGCAAACTACATCTGCTGCAAAGTCTACTTAGTTCCAGTATGTTTTTTGTTCAAATATATTGAAATAGTCATTTTGTAGTTAGTATTTATTTCCTACTTCTGTTGGCCAAGATTGGGTCTTAATAGCAGGGGAGAGAGGTTTTTAGAGGCATACACAATTTTTATTAAGCAGTCTGTCTTTGAAACTTGGTAACAAATGTCTACTGAACTGGTATTTTGTTGCCACCCGGTGGTTAGAGATCGTTCTTGTACACCATCCACTTCTATTGAAATGTTTTTTTTCTGGGAATTTCCATTAAGTCTTCTTTTCCAACCAAAGACTGAGCTCATTATACTTTATATGTTATGTGACTCTTATATTTAAGATGTTTGATACATTAGGTTATGCCACATTAATTGATGACAAGTTAAGTATCAAGAGGTGTACTGATGCTTTTACGTTTTATATAATAGATACATAATAATATAATACAGATTGCACCACATTCCACTTCTGCTTTAACTCATGAACATATTCACCATATTCTGAGTTTTCATCGACATCATGGCCTTTATTTACTTTTCTTTTTGCAACTTTTCTTCTGTTTGGTTTCATCTGATGTGTGCATGCAATTTTGTATGGGTTGATGTTCAGACTGGTTGTGACTGGGCCGGTGGTATCCTTGTCTCATTCAACTCTTGGAAGCAACTAATTCTAGGTTTTTTGTGCAGTATTTGGGCTAAATTCTCTAATGGAGATTATAACAGAGGCCGGCCCGGGCAGCGGAGAAGGTGGGTTTTGCCCTTTTCCAGATTGAGCTGCATGCTTATTCAAACCAGTCAACTACATCTCCTCAAACCCTTTCCTAATTTTGCCCCCCGTGTGTGCAATCAAAATTCACTTGTTTTCCCATGGAATCAAGACACCTCCCCCCTCCATTCTTCACATTGCCTATTTTCTTTAGCTACCCATGAAAAACATCTTAAACATTTGGGACAAACCAGATTACCAATAACTACAATGCACATTTTTTTCCTCATCTCATTTTCTGACCTGCCTTATACACTCTACTGCTGTACCTAGGGGCAATTTAGAGTGTCCAATCAGCCTACAATGCAAGTCTTTAGAATGTGGGAGGAAACCAGAGTACCTGGAGAAAACCCACGCAGGCCCGGGGAGAACATCCTAACTCTGGACAGGTGGGCTGACCTAGGTTTGTGAGGCCGACGTGCTAACCACTTATCCACCGGGCCTCTTAATGATTATGTAAATATGTAAGATTGTAGCCAAGGGCCAGTGAAGAAAATGTATGGATTTGAACCCAGGTCCCCCCACTGTAAGGCCGACGCGCTGGGCAACCCCAAACGCTGCTCTACTATATGTGCGTGTGATTGGTTCCTGGGGTGTTTTTGTGCATGTTTTTTTTCTATTTTGTTTCTGTTGGTTCTTGCGTTTAGGTTTTAGATTCAACTTTGTCAGTTTGAGTAAACACCTTCAACACTTAACAAGCATAATATTACTGCCGTTATTCATCTTGAAACAGAGTTAAAAGAGTGGAAAATATAAACCTCACATGTTTAGTGTGTCTTCCCACTTTTTCTGAAATTTGCCTTGTGTGCAACGTGTTTGTGAATCAATCCCGTGCCCCTCAGACACAAAGACCCAAACCCCCCCAAAATGAAAGTTAAAACAATTTTTTGGTGTTTCATAAGTGTTGCTTACCTTAATAGGAGCACGTGCACCTCGGGCACTTGTGGACCAGAAGTCTTCTGTAATCAAGCACAGCCCAACTGTGAAGAGAGAACCACCCTCTCCACAGGGTCGTATCAATAACACGAGGTATCGTTTTCAGTACCTTTATCATAAAAAGTGTTAAATCCACATATCCAATATGGCCTAAAGGTTTCTGTAACTACCTCTGTCTGTTTTATTGATGCAGTGAAAACCAGCAGTTTTTAAAGGAGGTTGTCCAGAGTGTCCTGGATGGACAAGGTGTTGGTTGGCTCAACATGAAAAAAGTGCGCCGCCTGCTGGAGAATGAGCAGCTTCGCATTTTTGTCCTGAGTAAACTCAACAGAGCCAGTCATTCAGAAGAGGATTCCAGACAGGAAATTATACGAGATGTGGTAAGATAATTATTTTCATTGTACTGCATTGAACTTACAGTGTACATTATACTTTTTCTTAAACCCTTTTGTCACATATGTTGCCGTGTTTTGACAAAAAAGTCGTAATATTTTCTTTGTTTTAGGACATTATAATTTATCCTTACAGAATATCTTGTTAATGATTTGTTTTTTTTTCACTCTGTACTTTTTTTTGAACTGACTATAGAAACCAACACATCTGACATTTCCACTTATCACCAGTTTAATTCAAGATAAACAATTTCTGAAATTTCATAAAAATTAATTCATTCTCACGTACTTGTAATATTTAAGGAGGTCAGCAGGAAGGTGTATAAAGGCATGCTGGACATATTGAAGTGTACAGTATCCAGTTTGGAGCATTCCTACACTAATGCAGGACTTGGGGGAATGGCCAGTGTGTTCACCTTATTGGAGATAGCACGCACTCATTATCAAACCAAAGGTAAGATTTACAGAGAATTAATCTGTCTTTAATAATATGAAATACTAAGTTATACATAGAAGAATTTTTGCGAGGAAGCATGGGCTTGTTCTGATAACATTGATCACATATTCGTCTTGCATTTGTACTAAATTTCTCTTTCATTTAACTAACATGCTCAGTCTTCCTCTAACATTAGTGAATTTGATGTGAGGCCCTTTTAATTTTGATAACTTGTCAGACCCTGAAAAGCGCAAGCGAAGCCCTACAGATAGTGCTGGAAGCCCGGGAAGTAAAGAGAGTCCAACTGGTCGTATGGAGACAGCCAGACCACAGGGTCTTCTGACCATTCCTCACCTGCAGCTGCCACATCACACAACAGGCAGAGGAACCCGACATTTTGACACTCGGAGCCTGAATGAAGAGAACTTTATTGCCTCGATTGGTGTGTACACCATTTCAGCTGGTTGCATGTGCACTTTGAGAATCCCTACAAAGTTCATCAACTCCAGAAATACTTTCTATCCTTTCTCTCCAACCATTCCCAAGAAAATACCTATCAATGACAAAGCAGGGGTTACAATATTCCTTACAATAATTCCTAATTGGCTTTTAAAATTTGGTTGCACCTCAGGCATTGTGTAAATCGTTTTTTCTGGTCAAGATGCAGAAAAACAAACCTTAACAGGAAAAGCTTTTATATATTAAAAGATGAAAATGTTTGGAATATTGTTTAGCCCCATGTCCCTGCTCGGTTTGCATTTGTCCTGCCTTTTTAAACATTTGTGCTCCTTCGCCCCTTAGGGCAGATGTCGTCAGCCACTCAGCACTTTGAATGCATGTTTTTTTTTATTCTTTTCTTCCTCTTTAAACCCAAATCTGCAGTAGCGGCCAAGTTAAACCAGAAAAGCATCACTACAAAAAATGACTGCTTTCTTGTGCCGTTACTGCAGGTTTTTCCAACATGTAGAAAACGGCAGTTCCTTTTGCTCTCAGCATGGATTGTGGAAACATAACTCCCAGGAAACAGTCCCAGTTAAGAACCAAATAGAAATACTAGTTTTATAATGGCCAAAGCACCAAGTACAGTAATTGATTTGAATTACTAGATCTATGTGATCATTTTTTCTGGGTCTGTATGCCAGGGACACTTAAGTCAAGCTACGTGACGCACTTTCAACCTTGCAACCCTTTTCTTCCTCTTAGAAGTTGCACCCTCAATTCTACAGAATGTTGTGAGATGTGCATCCCAGCTTTTGCAACTGCTACCATTTCACCCGGTGATTCGTCTGCCCATCAACCACATTCCATGCTCTTCTCCAATTAGATGCCCCGCTCTAATCTGTTTCACTGGAGAGCCAAACCAGTTTAATTCACAAAGAGTGTTCTCTGCTCTGAGTCTGAGTCATTTGTGACTTTGGTGTGGCTCCCCGGATGCTTTGAGTGTTTTGTAATGTTACCATCGTTGCTATTTCACAGAAGGGACGTAACTCGGAACGGCCATAATTGTTGGCACATAACAAAACATTCAACTGATGCCATTCAGTAGTAATGACATTTTTTTTAAGTTTATGTTGAACTTTATTTTGATTTCATTGCTCATCAACCATACATACTTTTCCAATCTGCTCTCTGACTATCTGTCTTTCTCTCCTTGCTTGCATTGCATCTTGGGTAGAATTGTGGAGCAAGCACCAGGATAAGCAAAAATCAATGGAAAAACCACAGAGTAAGAAACTTCACACATCCCGCCCAAAAAAACAAAAGGATTAGAGTCTTAAGTTGTTGACTCTTCTACCTCTCTCTGTCTTTTCGTAGTAAACTACCGTGTATTTTCCTCATTATAGACTAAAAAATAATACATAGGCACCAGTGTGATGTTTAATATCAACTCAAAAAAAGTCAGATGGTATTAGTGTTTATATGCAATTCTAAAAACATGTTAAATTCAATTCATTGCTATAGTTTTAGGGTTAGGCTAATTCATAAGTTTTCTTAATACAATATCTTGTCTAATAATTAGCATACATTTCCAGATGCTGCCCTTTTCTTCTCTATTCTTTCTAGTGTCTTGTTTTTTTTAATATTTTTAATTTTGAAAATATTTTTGAAGGTGTTTGTAAATGTTTCATCTTTTAAAAATAACTACATGTGTCATAATCCACCAAGGGTGATAGAATCAGGCCAGTGACGCTTATTTTTCTCTCAGTTTGTCGGCATGCCTAACTGCCTGTGTCTGTGTGTTTTTGAGCCGCATCGGCAGCACTGACAAGAGTTTATTGTTGCGGTCTGTGATGGGAGTGTTACACTGCTACCTGCTCTGGCAGTTTTGTTTTCATTTGTGATTGTTTTTTTTCCACAGTTTTACTGCACTTTGGGCTTGCACCCTTCTTGCTTAACTGTCTGGTTGGCCTGAAGTCTCCTAATTTACATTGTTTGGACCAATCAATCTCGGTTTACTTACAGTCGTCATTCACATGAATTCACAGTTGGTCAATTTAGGATTTCAATGATATTGTGTATCTGTTTATTTTTATTTTTTTTTTTTTTAGCCTTCTTTAAACTCAGTAATAACTATGTAAATTCATGGTTATTTTTGGACTAAGGCGTACCATCAATGGCTAATTTATTTTCGTTAAAAAAGAATGCCTGATTATAAGGAGCTTGTGTCAACTTTTAATATTTGTTTTATTTATAGGTTTGATCAAATATACTTATGGCCCCGAAAAATCGGGTTTTAGGTTCTTTAAAGCATACACAGAATTTATTTATGGACAAAAAAAAAGGATTCTAAGTCTAAAAAAATGTTAATTGGAAATAGTTTGTTTCACAAAATGTTATTCAAACTCTAACCATCTGTGTTCTACAAGTAACAACTTAGAACATGAAGTAAAATAAAAAATACACATTCGTACGCTACATATTGTACATCTACCAAGTAATTAACGATGCTGCACATTTTTTTGTGTGTGTTTAAAATATCATTGAAATCCCAATCTTTCCATGACATTCATGTCTTTGGTGATTGTAGATAAAACAGAGCAGTAATGAAAAACTGAAGTTTTCATATGAGGTATAATGATCACATTTATAGTATTCTGATCAGATGGATTTATGCATCTGCCAAAATATTGCAGATGTAAATTGAAACCTGCATATTTTCAGTTGTTTTTTGCACAGTGGTGTTTTTGAATTGGAAGACTTTCAGCAAGGTAAGATTTAACAAATTATTGATCGTTTTTTGATAGTTGTTTTTGTCCTCAGGGGCTGAAGGCACAAAGCGCTCCCAGGTGACTGACGCAGAGGAGAAGAAATCTCAAATAAGTGCCGATAGTGGTCTCAGTGTCACCTCGGGGTCTCAGGTAAGTGCATGATGTGCTTATAGGTGTCTAAACTGGTCCTCATGGGCTGTAATGGATGCTGGTTTATCTTCCAACTAATGAAGAGTATATATTTTCTCCTATATTTTGTTTTTAAATACCAATTATAAATAAGTATTCAGTTGACTGCCGTTCAGAAGTAACTTCATTTGTTAAACTGCTGGATCCGTTGGAACAAAAACCTGCACAGACCGTGACCCTTTGTGAATGGCATAAACTGAAGTAAATATGAGAATCTCTGATAGCTTAAGTCAGAGGTATCCAAACCGGTCCTCAAGGGCTGTTATGTGTGCAGGTTTTTGTTCTAACACATACAGTTTAACCAATAAGGTTTCTGTTGAAAAAAGAAGCACCTGACTGCAATCCACTGATTACACTTCTACGATACAAGATTGGTGGAAAGGTTTCCTCTTTCAGATTGGAACCAAAACCCACACCCACTGTGACCCTTTGTGGAATAGTTTGAGTCACCACTGGCTTAAATTGTTAAATAAAGCTGGCTCAAGATGTGCTAGAGACTGATAGCAGCATTGTGCAGATGTAAAAATTGAAGTGCTTTTGTCTTTTTAATATTTTGTTCTCTTATCTTTTCAGAAAAGTGACACCGAATCTGTAACAAGTTCTGAACCTCCCATTTTAACAAGAAGTACAAGCCAAGACTCCGAAGCGAGCACAGTGGTAGGGCAGGACCAGCTCATATAGGTCATATTGACCCAATTTGACATCAGTGTTGAGAGTTATTGTATTTTACACTAATAAATCTCCATTTTTTTTAAATATGGTGACATAATAAGGCCATTCAAAGAGGCAAGGAAGCTAAATGTGTCAAGTACAAGGGGAAAAGCTGTCAAGTACAGGATTTTAATAATACTGTTTAATTTCCCTCTTAAGATAAGCAATAGCTCTGGAGAGACTCTGGGTGCTGACAGTGACCTGAGCAGCGCAATGGGAGATGGCATTGGTGGGAGAAGTTCTTTTCATTCAGCCCAATCCAGAGGGACCCTTTCAGACAGTGAGATTGAAACAAACCCTGCTACCAGCTCAGTCTTTGTAAGTTCAGAAATTATTCTTCAATCCTCATGGTTATAGTTCTATAAAACATCCTAATGTTTATAATATATATGACCTAACAAGTGGATACATTCTGAAACGCTAGAAAATCTTCGGGCATCTCATGCCAAAACACGTGAGATAAAAAAAATATATTACCGTATTTTCCACACTATAAGGCACACTGCATTATAAGGCGCACCTTCAATGGATTACACATTTTAAAAGCTTTCCATGTATAAGGCGCACCTTCAATGGATTACACAAATTTAATACCTTTCCATATATAAGGCGCACCTTCAATGGATTACACAAATTTAATACCTTTCCATATATAAGGCGCACCGCATTATAAGGCGCACCTTCAATGGATTACACATTTTAAAACCTTTCCATATATAAGGCGCTTAGGTTGAGGCTGGAGTTAGATTAATATGCATCCATTAGACAGTGCTGTGCTAAAGGGAATGTCACCAAAACAGTCAGATAGGTCAGTAAAACTTTATTAATAGATTGCAAATCAGCTTTCTGACAACTCTATTCACTCCCAAAATTAATAAACAACTGTTTTATTATTTTCTCTGAGGTAAAATATTAGTACTTTCGTGACATGGTTTAACAACAGCAAGATGTAAGTGCAACATTTATATCATATAGTGGAGAGATACTTTTCCTTCATTCAGTAAAGACGTATAAAAACATTCTGATGCTGTTACGGTTCATTAACGTGAGTGCAGTCACAATATAGTAACACTCGTAAGAGTGCAAAAATACAGTATTTTAATTGTAACACATTTGTATCCTTGGTGTGTTTTTTACCAGGGAAAGACTCACACGTTAAAAACTGGTGCAAAAGAACAAACATCGGCAAAAGGTGTGCCTGCTCAGCCAATGGAAGACATGAGTATGAGGATCTATCTTTGTGAAGGTCTGCTGGGTATGTTCAGTTTTGGTTGGAATCTCGCCAGACAGCCTGATTGTCTTTGTGTTGTTTGTGTTTTTGGTGCTTGGTCTACTCCTTTTTTTGTTTTTGTTTTATGGCTATTAACGTTTCTCAATTATGGCTTAACCCCCCTGCTTTTCTTCCCTCATGCTTGTTTTTCCCTCCTGGAAAATTCTTGTAGGCCGCGATAAGAGCTCCGTTTGGGATCAACTAGAGGATGCTGCCATGGAAACCTTTTCGCTAAGTAGGGCTAATCTATTGCTGTGGCCCTTTTTTCCTTTTGTGTGGTGTGCAAATGTTGTTCACTAAGCCTAGTACTTAATTTAATATATACTGTGCTCAATCAATTATCCGTAAATTCAAGCCGTGTGCTGTTTTTTTTTTTTTAAACAGCGATTTGGATTGGAAAGTAGTATGACAATTCTTTTGGCTCTTGTAATGTATCTCTGCATTACGGCATTTACGATTCCATATATTTGCTTTCTTCTGCTTATCTCTTCAAAATTTCCATGACTAATGCAAAAAAGAATGATTATAAACCAAAAAAAATGAAAAAATCCTTTTTTATTAGCTTATGCAAGTCCCATATTTTGTGGACTATAAGCCACATTTTTTATAGTTTTGCTGGGCCTGCAACTAATACTGAAGTGCAACTTCTTTTTCTTTCTCTAACCACCGAGAGGCTATGTTGTTTTCTAACGCTATTGTGTTAACTAACTTTTATGTTAACAGGCGCCTATTGTTACTTTCATGCATGTTTGTTTCTTGAGTTCTGATAAAAAAAAAAATTAAACAACAAGTCAAGCAAACGTTAAGGGAGTAATTTATTAATGATTCCTCTAATCTCGATAAAGTAGTTGTTCACTCGAATCTCTACATACTATGTTACAACTACCTCACAAATATAATTGCAGCAGCCTTAAACTTTTAATATGCACATTTTACATGTACATTATCGACATGTCTATTTTTTAAAATTTCCTTTTCTTCAATAAATTATTTTCATCTAATTTTCCTGAACCGCTTCAACCTCACTAGGGTCGCGGGGGGTGCTGGAGCCTATCCCAGCTGACTTCGGGCCAGAGGCGCAGGACACCCAGAATTGGTGGCCAGCCAATTGCAGGGCACAAGGAGACAGACAACCATTCACAATCACACTCATACCTAGACTGCCCAATCAGCCTAGCATGCATGTCTTTGCAATGTGGGAGGAAACCGGAGTACCCAGAGAAAACCCACACAGGCCGGGAGAACATGCAAACTCCACACAGGTGGACCGACCTGGATTTGAACACAGGACTTTAAGGCCGACGCACTAACCATTCAGCCGCAAGTTAATCTCTTTTTGAAACAAGCACAAATGTGAAGTACAGTGGCCAAGCGGTTAGTGCGTCGCCATCACAGTTCTGGGGTCAAGGGTTTGATCCCAGATTAATTCTTACTGTGTGAAATTTGCCTGTTCTCCCCGAGATTGTGTGGGTTTTGTTCGGGTAAACCAGTTTGCTCCCACATCCCAAAAACATGCAGAGTAGGCTGGTTGACCAGTCTAAATTTCTCTAAGTTTGAATGTGAGCGTGAAGAGTTGTCCGTCTCCTGGTGTCCTGCGGTTGGCTGGCCAACAATTTGAAGTTAGCTGGGATAGGCTCCAGCACTCCCTGTGACCCTTGAGAGGATAAGCATTTCAGGTTCTGAATTTTAAGTACAATTTCTATCATAATTAAAAAAAAAAGTGATCTAAAGTTCAAAATCTTGACCTCATAGTAAAAAGTTGAGAGTAGTTTTGGATTCGGCACCTGCAAATGAGTTAATAATAGCTAATAGAACTAACTAAAAAAAACAATTTACTCTGCCTTGTCATGCCTTGTGGACATGTTGAAGGTGTTTGCATGGTGTGACGCACATTTTTGAATGTTATGATGCTTACAGGTAAGGAACGCTCCACACTCTGGGACCAGGTGCAGTTTTGGGAGGACGCCTATTTGGATGCTGTCAGCTTAGAGCGTGAGGGCATGGGATTGGATCAGGGACCACAAGAGATGATCGAAAGGTTTGAAACATGAATTTACTGATTACAATCTATTTAGCAAAGCTTCTCCTGGTTGATTCACGGAATACCGAATTGCCGAATACCACAAGAACCTTGAATAATAACAGATCAGCCTTTGATTTGAAGAGGTCCTAGTCTGCTCCTTGAAGCTATTTCTGTCCCGCTATTCAAGTTAAACGCTCCTGACTGTATTTCTTATCTGCTTTCCAATAGGTACTTGTCATTGGGAGAACATGACCGTAAGCGTCTGGAGGACGACGAGGACAAACTCCTGGCTACACTGCTGCACAATATGATTGCTTACATGCTCATGATAAAAGTACAACATATTCTCATGAATACAAATGAAATATACATTCGTTTCTTTATACATTAAATGATTATTCCTGTAAATATTTTTTTAGGTGGACAAAACTGACCTCAGAAAGAAAGTGAGGCGCTTGATGGGCAAGTCCCACATTGGCCTTTCTTACAGCCAAGAGATCAATGAGTTGCTGGACAAATTGACCCAAATGGTCTGTATTTTTTTAAGGTGGCTATTGCAGTAGTTATGTATTTTTCCTTGACATCTTTTATACTTTTCTTCTGTTAGAATGGTCGCGAGTTGCATATCAGGCCCTGCGGAAGCCGTCATATCAAGAAGCAAACCTTTGTTGTACATGCTGGTACTGATACTAATGGAGACATTTTTTTTATGGAGGTTTGCATTGTCTTTAATATCTAAATTTGTATTCTAAATAGATTATTGGACTTATTGATGCAGAGCTTTAATATTTCACTCATTATTTATTAGGTATGTGATGACTGCATAGTCCTTCGCAGTAACATTGGCACAGTTTACGAGCGTTGGTGGTACGAGAAGCTCATCAACATGACTTACTGCCCCAAGACCAAGGTTCTATGTCTCTGGAGACGGAATGGCCAAGAGACACAACTTAATAAATTCTATACCAAAAAGGTTTGAAGTCAACCGACACACAGTTTTTCCAGGAAGTGTATCTATTTATTTTTTAACGACGTTCCCTCTGCCTTTTAGTGTCGTGAACTCTACTACTGTGTAAAAGATAGTATGGAAAGAGCTGCAGCCAGACAGCAGAGCTCCAAACCAGGTGGGGGTGTGTTTTATATTGCATGGTCTGGCCTCTTGAGTCAACTTAGAAAGGGTTACATTTTGTCGGTGATTACTGTTACTGTGCTGATACATTTGCCATACATTTTGTCAGTGATTACTGTTACTGTGCTGATACATTTGCCAATACAGTCAACATTTTATATAGAAATCGTTTTCAGTCCAATACACATGATATAAAACAATCCAATTAATTGTGATGAGTATTGGGGTAACTGTGTCCTTTGTTGCTCTGCAAACTACTGCATTTTCACGACTACAAGGCGCACTTGAAAGTCTTAAATTTTCTCCAAAATAGACGTTGCGCCTTATAATCCAGTGCGCCTTATATATGGAAAAAACTGAAAATCGAAGACGAAAAACCACCACTGTCGGATATTAAAAAAACAAACGCCTGAACTGAAACAATACTGTTAAATATGCAGATGCCATCTTAGTTTACAAAATCTTCCATCATATAGCTCCTCCCCCACTGCAAGATTTTATACAAAAAAATCCAAAACATCAACAATGGCTGGCTCTAGAGGTGACTGTGTAGTGAGTGCTTCATACCTGGAAGTCAATAACAATTACCGTATTTTCACGACTGTAAGGCGCACTTAAAAGTCTTAAATTTTCTCCAAAATAGACAGTGCGCCTTATAATACAGTATGCCTTATACTACAGTGCGCCTTATAATACAGTGCACCTTATATATGGAAAAATGTCATTCATTGAGGGTGCGCCTTATAATACGGTGCACCTTATAGTCGTGAAAATACGGTAGTTCATAATTATTTATCATGCCCTTAAAGAGGACTGTGTTCTGCCAGTAATGTAGAATTATACATTGTACATAATTCATTGAATTAATGTTGTTGTAAACTTGCAACTTGGCTATTAATTTTCTGTCCTGAATGGCTCTAAACTCAAGACTATTTTTGTTAGGTCCAGAGCTTGGTGGAGAGTTTCCTGTCCAAGATATGAAAACTGGCGAGGGAGGATTGCTTCAGGTCACCTTGGAAGGAATCAATCTGAAGTTCATGCACAGTCAGGTGAGTAGCATGGATCAGCGCATAAAAGGGGTTTCATACAATATACACTCAAGGGCATGAAAACTAAACTCATTCATGGAAATCGAGTTTTCATCCCATCTTACTCTATTTGCCTTTCTGCCCGTCTCTCCACTTTGCATTTCCTTTCACTTTGTGACTGTCTTCCTCTAGTGTTATCCACTTTAGCTCCCCTAGTTCAAAAATAGTTGTGTCAGGTCAAATGTTGATTGGCCTATTCTCACACTTGATAGTTTTTTTCTTAGCTTGTCTCTTTTGCAGTTTCGATTTAGCCACTTTCGTTTTGTTCTTGTGTGGTTGCCTGCATGCCTCCATTTGCCAATTAATATGAAGTATATTTAAGCATCTCTCCACCTGTTTCTTTTCATATCATAATATTGTGGGAGGAAATGAAACGCTGATGTGTGTGTGTGTGTGTGTGTTGTGCATCAGTGGTAAGACTGATGACCTTGAACAGACAAGACTTTTCATTAATAATTGGTTATTCAATAGCAACCTGGGCATTTTAAGTTTGGAACTGCAAACATTGTCATGTGTTGTCTTCATATCTGCACAGATAGTGAGTTAGAACAGATGGGCGGCACATTACAGGATGCTCTTTTGCTCTTTCATTTTACATGATGTGGACCAACAGACACTTTGACAACCAAAGCCTATATTTACCGTAGCTTGTGGTAATGAGCCCCTGACAATTTCCATATTTTTTTACTTAGAAATCATTGATTTTTTTTTGAATGAGCAGGATCCAGAAACTCGTAGTAAACATCTACAAGCTGTTATTTTGGCAAAAGGAACATCTATTGAAAATGTATTCTTTCTTTTTTTTTTCTCCACTCGTATAATTGGGTTTGAAGACCGTTTTATCTTCCATCAGTCTAATAAACTTACGATAATTCCTATAATGATAAAAGCAAATTTGTTCTATTTAAATCTTTTAAAACACCAACAGATATTCTTAAACAGTCGATCAGTAACTGCATCAAGCATCGGAAAGACCATATGAAGTCCGACAAATGCTGGTTGAAAACGGCCAATAGTCATTGGCCTTGCACCCTTTCGTTGGGGAGTAGCATGGATTTATATTATGATCTGATGCAATGTTTTCATGGACACTAATAACACTGATCTAATTGGTGATGATATACACTTCTGGTCCCGAGCAAATTATTTTTAAATGCGCAGATGGACTGAATAAAGTCATACCTCTCCTAACGAAATCAATTAGTACCAGAAATGGTTTTGTAGCGTGTTTTTTTTTTTGTAAGTAATGTTACATTTTACATGTAAAAAGCCTGTTCCGTTTAAGGCCCCAATACTACCGCCTATACCTATAATATAAATTCCAATGTTGTCTGAAATAGCAAATGGTAAAATAATAAATACATGAATAAAACAAATATTGAACCAATAAAATAATTAAGACCTGCACTAATTTATCTTTGGGGTTGGCCAACTATGGTCAAGATATACAATGGCGAGGAGGAGCCAGCCATTTGACACCTGAACGAAAACATGCGTACACAAGCATGTAAACAGTTAATTTTATACTACTATAATTGGTAAACTAGTATCGGCCATATTCCTTTGCGATATCACTCAACCGCATCACACTTTCATATTTTTTATCATCTCCTGTTTTACTTCTAGTGATAACATAGACCGCTTGAACCGCTTTTGGAGAATAAAGTTACGTTGTTTTACTTCTAGTGATAACATAGACCGCTTGAACCGCTTTTGGAGAATAAAGTTACGTTGAGCATACTAGAAAAACTGAGAAAACAACAGTAACGCTGTCCATCCTCACAAAAATCATTGATCTCTCATAGCAGATGGTAAGCCAGCAGGGTATCTGGAGATGGGAGACCAACTCGATCTGCCCAATTTCAAAATAAAATACAGAATGCTACAAGTGTATTTACGTTTCGTAGGAGTTAAGCAGCTGTTTGAATTTTTGAGATTTGGCATTTCGTAACTTGAATTTTCTTTCGTATTCTGAGACGTAAAGTTTACGTAAAGGCGTTTCGTAACTTGGATTATTCATTAGTTGGGCTTTTTCGTAAAGTGAGGTATGACTCTAGACTGAGCTGGAAATAGTAGTAGATGTATAATTAAGGTTTAGGTTCTGCATTCGTACTTTGTGTTTTTGTTCTTTATACA
Organism: Stigmatopora nigra; assembly: GCF_051989575.1. Taxonomy (NCBI): domain Eukaryota; kingdom Metazoa; phylum Chordata; class Actinopteri; order Syngnathiformes; family Syngnathidae; genus Stigmatopora; species Stigmatopora nigra. The sequence goes on along the minus strand of NC_135510.1, from coordinate 13,722,770 downwards.
TCTATGCGTTAGTATTAGTAATATACTGAAACATCAGCATTTACATTCAGTCTTGTCAGGTTAAATGAATTGGGCTTTTATCCTTGTCAGTGGCTGGCAATGAGTTAAATACTATTGGGGTAAAAATCTGTTAGTGTCTTTCTGTTTTGTAATCATGTGATCGGATATATTTAGTTCTTGACATTTTATTCAATTGTAATTTTACTTATTCATAAAAAATCATTTATAATCAAACTTTAATAGTGAAAAATAATAATAATAATAATACAATTATATTGAGAACAGACCTCAGTGTAGGATTAACATGACAGTTTTGGTTTATGGAGGCCACCCCAAATCTTAATTAATTACAGTGTTCCCCCGCTACTTCGCGGTTCAGCTATCGCGGACTCAAAGCTTCGCAGATTTTTTGGGGGAAAGAAAAAATACAAATATTACATTGAAACATTATTTACAGTTTTTTTTGTTATAACATGAATTTCACTCTCTCTACCCGTATTCTATATGGTGTACTGTATACAGGGGGGTAAAACAAAATAAAGATAAAATAAATACATAAATAAATAAAAAATTGGAATTAAATTTCAAATTAAGCATTTTTGAAGGGGAATCCCTACTTTGCGGAAATGCACTTATCCCGGTCCCCATTAACCGCGATAAGCGAAGGAACACTGTACCGCAAAGCGTGATGTGATCTTTCCAAGTTTAACATTTAATGAGCAAAATATTTACCTGCCCTTATTTAGGATTCATGAGAGCTGAAGTAAGAAATGAGTGATTATTGGTACCAAGCAGCAGGAACTAAGCGCCCATCACGGAGTGCCCCCTCAATTTTTTGTGCTTGTGTGTGCTGCCGGCCCTTGTTGCTGGAGGAGGAGGCATGGAGGGCTCTGGGAGGGAGGCGGCGAGCGGGGGTGGTGGGAAACTTAGGCCAAGGCAGTTTTTCAAATGCTCGGTGGGCTTTTTATCACCTTAATGGTCAGGGTCCGTAGGCTTTCGGCTAGATTGAGGACTAAATCTGTACGAGGCTTGCGGGGACAGTGTCGTTGAGTGTTTGTGCTCTTCTGTCCGATAATAATCCAAACCATTTCTCTCCCATGCTTTCTCCCCCTGCAAGGAGCGGAAGGTACACAACCTCTGCTGTGTTTGCTTCTTAGCAGTAACATCTTATGGGTTCCTTTTTTTGTTTTAATATTATTTTCTTTCAACCTTGTAGCTGTGTGTCCTTTTTCTCTTTGATATGAAAATTCCATGTATGCATCTATGGGCTACATTGTTTCGAACTGATTTTGAAACCAAAAAGCATTTTTAATCTTTGATATGACTTTCAACGCTGTCATCAAGTACTTGTTAGTTTTAAACAGTCCCACTGGATTTAACTATTGCCCATGTATCATGGAAACTTTTCATTGTGCCTTATTTTATTTTGTTTTTCCTTCCGTTGCTGTTAAAAGCGTGCATTCCACATGTAGTATTTGTTTTATTTGTTTTTTTTTTTTAATTTTTTTGGTTACCTTTCATAGTGAATAAGGCAAGCTATAATCTGGTTATTCTTTTGATATGGAATTGGAACTTTCATCCAGTACTGTTGAGTTAATAATGTTCTGTCTTGTGTTGTTTTTTTGTTTTTTGTTTTTTTTAGGTTTTCATAGAGCTGAGTCACATAAAAAAGTGCAATACAGTGAAAGGAGTCTTTGTCCTCGAGGAATTTGGTAATTACACCATCTATTGATTGTAGGCCTGTACATGGCACGGCAGTAACTCAGCTTCATGGCAAAAAAATAAAAATAATAAGGATTGGGCAGGAGCCTTAGACATACCGAAAAATCCAACATTTTATAATACACAGCTGAACTGGGGAGAAAAATAGTTTTTTTTCACAAAGCAAATCGCAAACAATGTTTTTTCTTGCTTCATAAAACCTAAATTGTGGAGTTACTTTATTTAGAATGTGTGGATTTTGTAAAAGGACAACGTCTATAGAACTCAATTTGTAGGCAAAATGCCTTCTGAAGAGAAATATATCTAATATACCCTTTAAAATGCCATTTGATGTTTCTGAGTTAAGATGGGGAAAAAAAATTCAGTCCAGAAGGCAGCACGCCAGCATGTATTTGTCGTGAATTATTTATAATGACGGCTCCTTATTTTGCATTCATTCCTACCTGTTTATTTTTATTTTTTTTAAATAACAGTTATTTTAACGATTACCCTTCATCCCAGACAAAGGTAAAAAAGAAAATAGTCACTGAAAGCAGGTAAAATACGCGTCCTGGTTTTACGAAGGTATGTCAAAGAGTATTTCATTAAACCACATGAATGGCTGTTCTTACTGGTTTATTTCCAGGATTGTGGAACAAACTAATGGGGAAGAAAAGTCTAAATAGGTTTCCGTTATGGTGGAGTGTTAGGAATAGCAAGCAGGCAGGCAGGCAGGCAGGAACTCAATTAGTTTCTCAAGGTTGAAGTGCAGCGCCAGGCTGGGTTACTGTCGTGTCTCTGTGCTGATTTTGTAATGTTGCCTTCATCTTTGCCACTATGAAAACCTTCATTCTCCAGCAGGTAAAGTGTTGTCACCTTTTTTTATTCAGACAAATTCTACACACACTATCTGTCCTTTCGACTCCTCCATGTACCCACCCTGTGCTCCCTCCATCAGCCGTGGTTCATTTGGGATGATAGGAAATCTTCCTGAGCTGCTATACTTTTCTTTCAGTTTTTTTTATATCTTTTAATTTCTAATGGCACTGGAAGAAGTGTTTTAACATTTCCTTGGTTTTTTTTCAGCCTCTTCTTCTCTGCTATGGGTTCAGTTACTAATGAAAAGTCAGACTGGGGCTGAATATATTTCCACTCTGCTTCTTTGTCACGCCCTATCACTTTCATCCCATTGGGCTATGGGGGAGGGGTTTGTTTTCGACTTCACTTTGGTGCAATTTGTATCCAAACAGTTATCTAAAAGAGCACCTTTTTATCTCACCCGTTTTTGTGGGCTACGCTCTGTCCTTAACTGTCTAAAGTGGATCATTGGAGCTTCATTATACTGCATTCCAAGTTCATATTTCATTTGAACAACCCACACACACACTACTCTGAAACTCTGAACTGTGATTGGCTTCAAACCTCTGACATTGTGTCCATTTTTGACTGTTGGGGTACGCGTGTGGCCCACGAGCGATTTGAAGCCATGTTCAGATTTGACTTCGTCAACAACTACAAAACTTTCAAACGCTAAACTGACTCAAGTTCCTGCCGCCCTTGAATTTCTGTTCTGTCTCTTGCATCGGCATAGTTCCTGAAACTAAAGAAGTGGTGATCCACAAGTACAAGACCCCCATGGTGAGTCCTGATAAGTATGCCGCTGACCACTGGGCCTATCTCACTCAATATGTGACTACTAAACTACTGAAAGATGCTTGAAAGATGCTTCTAAAAGAAACGAGGGTAGCTAATAAGACACTAAGACAAATTTTCACCATCGGACTTAATGTAGTAAGAAATCGATAATTTGCAGGTCACATAAATGTTATTTGTAGCAGATTTGTACAGCCAATATTGATGATATTTCAAGGAAAGGTAATCGTGAGGTGATTTACCATATGCACTCGCTTTTGTCGGACAAAAAAAATGATGACTAAATTGAGAGTACGGCTTATATGCGCATAAAAACTGAAGTATTTCGCTTTTAACATTGTGCTATTTGTCAATTTAGAATGAGTAAAACAAATACAACAATGATGAAAACATATCAACAACAGTAATTTGTAGCATATATTCTTTTTAACATGACCAAAAATAGCCATTTACCTCAAGAATTAAAGGTCTTAAGTGTAAAAAAAACAAAAATGTAATTGATTGAACATACAAGTATCAACTTTTGACGAGCTCGTAACTGTAATGACCACCGTCAAATTAATACGGAATGTGTTTTTTCCTTTAAATATTCTTCACGCAAAAAGCACTAAAATCACTGAAATACTCGCATCTCTTAAAGGAAATACTAAAAAGTAGTGTCCAAAATATTAAAAGCCTGGTGGACCATAAAAACCAACTGGGCTGATTCCAAAAATCTCAGCCATTATCCCTTTTTTCATGAGTTCCGTACACTTTGAAACAATCTTTTTTCACCGTCTGCCTCTTCTCCCACAGGCACATCAAATCTGTTACTCAGTCCTCTGCCTTTTCTCCTACGTGGCTGCTGTCAAGGGGAAGGAGACGGACGGAAAAGCCAAGATTCTATCGCCACGACCCCTCCCGAGTTAGTGAACCACCCCCCCCCTCCGCCGCCCTCTGAGCCTTCCATGTGCCTCGACTCGAGTTCCAACACCTCAGACAATCCTTCGGTGACCTGGAAGCACACAATGAGAGTAAATATTCCGTCAAGTCTTGTAAATACCCTTCTTTCGCCGGAAGTTTGTTCTCGTCCGTTTGTGTCTTTTTCTGCTCTCCGGGCAGAATTTCCTTAGGTGAAGCGAGTGCATGCAGGTCCCGTGCACCCAGTCCTTCCTTCTTAAAATTTATCGCGATGGTGTGCTTCTTTATTGTGCCGTCACTCTGTGAACGTGAAAAAAAAAAAAAATTCAAACGATCTTCGCTCAGTTCTCTTCTAATTCACTGTACTATTCCTGTCTGTGCCCTGCTGTGGATAAATTGCATGTTAAAAAACATTGAGGAATAAATATTATATATATTTATATATATATATAGTATTTATTTAATATATAAATATGGCTGTATATTTCTAAAAGGTTATACTCACAGACATGGAATTGCTTTAATGTGCAAATGGCTGGTTTGCCATTTCTTATCACAGGATGAACAATTTCCATGAGAGCTTTTAATTTGAAACCCGTCCTAGGATTGACGTGGCAATGGCGTCAGCGTGATGTGAACGTGCTTTGTCTCTTCCATGTTTGAACCTGGTAATCGTTTGCTACATTGGTCACGCTCCTGAAAAGCATTGTGCATAATTGTGAATGTGACCTTCAAAGACAACTTGGATCAGCTCTTTCGCTCATATGGAGGCCCTAACCTAATCAGTCAGTATTCGTTAGAATTCATTAATATTAACTTATCAAAGAACTATACTAAAGACTGGTGGTAGGACAACTTTCATATATGTCGTCTCGAAAAAGTACCCCAAAAAAATCTGTTTCATCCAACGCTGTTTTAGTGCTCTTAGCGTGTTAACTTAAGTTCCTCCGCGTCCAGCAATACGATGTCTTTCATAATCATCTCTACGAATACAAAAATAGGACATTTTACAAAATTCACCTCGTTTATCACAATAACCCCGAATCCATATGTCATTGTGAAACTGAGGAAAAAGCTTTGAACATTACCAGGTTCTTTGTTGTTACTGTTTTGACTGACTACTTGTCTTGTGAGGAAATAAATGCCATGTGTGAGTATTCTAGTAATTGGAGTATTTATAAAAGATGTACAGCTCTAAACGGCAAATAAAGACATCCATAACGTAATCCTGTGATTTTGATTTCAATTTTTATTGAACTTAAAGAAAACAAGAATCATACAACATGTAAATTAACAGCAGTTATATCACCAGCTCATTTAAAGAGGTTGCCACACAAATTCAATTGAATGCCAATGCCCTGGTTAACATGGAAATGAGTAAGCGTAACATATTTGAAGGGAATGGAAGAGCCACTTTGATTGGCGGTAAGTGGAGTGTTAACATCCCCAGCAGTGCGGCACCCCCACATTTTTCCCCTTTCATGAATGTGTACATCTTCAAAAATGCCATCACATCTAAAACACCTCTTCACCCTGTTAGTTCCCTCTGCGAAATGCGCCTGGCACAAAAACGGCGCCCTTGGCGTTGTTTTAATTACAGCGAGTTTGCATCTTAAATAAAACCTTTGAAATTGGCACAGGATCGCATCTAATTGGTCTGACTGATTCGGAGCAAATCATGAAAGTGACTGTTGTTAAGCAAAAGAATAAATAGCTTCAGGTAAAAGTTAAAGTTTTATCTACAAACAACATTTGAAGGTATGTTTGCAGTTTCTCTAAAAATGCAGAATGGGTGATTATGTGATGTCAATATAAAACCAGCATTTCCAGTCGTAAAATAAGTAAATTAATTAAAAGCATAACCCATCTGTTGGGATATGGCAAAACAGCTTTGGCAATTTAACCCTTTTACTACAATGGATGCCTATTCAAAAATCACCATGAGATTAACTCATTTACTGCGTGCTGAGTTTACAGACTGTGTTCTGTAGTAGTTAATAAACGAGTAAAATTGATATTGGAAAACACCCAACCACCAGTAGTACTACATCTGAACCAATCCCACCCTCAATAACTATTTAATGGCTATAAAACATTTACTGCAGCTACAGCTGCGACACATGAAAAAAAAAGTATCAATGAGTGGTTAGTGCATCGGTCTCACAGTGGGGGACCTGGGTTCAAATCCAGGGATTTCTTCCCACATTTCAAAAACATACATGGTCTACCATTGAAAAAAAAACGATTGCTGGCAATACCAAACCCTTTCAAGTGGGACATTTATTCATTTTATTCAAATTTGCTCATTGCAAAACAAGTGTGGGAGACACTAATACTACCATTGAATGTCAAACATTGTATGGCAAGAGACCCTAACCTCTTTAACTAATAAAAAATTAAGGGGGAAGAAAAAAGTCCTAATTTGTGCATGAAAGGGTTTTATCATGAGTATCCATTTGACGCTTCTTTTGGAGAATTTAATTCCTTTAGTACCTCACTTCAAAGTAAATAAAAACATGTTTTGGCAGATGTAAACAAATAAAACACAGAATATATAATCTACTTGAGGTGGTTCACTTTGATTTTTTTTTTTTTTTGAAAGATGGTCTTGCAAAATTGTTTAAAAAATTAGCTTAAATTGTTTATAAATTGAGTTTATAAATAGTTGCATTGGCGTGTTGCAAAGAAGAACGGAGAGTAAAACTGGAAGTCCTCCAATTATACACTCAACTGAACGGTCAGTGATTATCGTAGGATTAACGGCGTGTCACAGAGCTGCGAAGTATTCGCAGGCGAGACATGACTTCGTCCCAGTCCAGGTAGGCGCCCTCAAGGTGTCGCATACCGTCCGGCTGGCTAATGTAACTTTTGCGGCCGTGGAGGAGGCGCCAGTTGTCGAACGTCACCACGTCACCTGGAAAGGAAGCACGATGGCATGTGAGTTTTTTGAAAATCTGATGTACCGAGAATGGTGACAACATATCTGTCAACCTCTGCCGATAACTGCCCTTATAAATGATTATGATTCCTCGTACAAACCCCCCCAAAAAACGTACAAACACCGTACAACGCATGTTTACTCGCGGTAATTCGTTTCTTACTCTGTGGCTCCTCCATGCTTGCTTCCACGATATTTACTCTATGTATATCTACGCATGCGCATGTCATCCTTTATCGATATTGCCGAACGCACTGCTAAAAAAATACATACGATTGAGGATAATTTTTGCTGGTACAGTGTTCCCTCGGACATCACGGTTAATGGGGACCGGGACCACCCGCGATAAGTGAATTTCCGCGAAGTAGGGATTCCCCTTCAAAAATGCTTAATTTGAATTTAATTCAATGTTTTTTAATTTTTTTTAATTCTTATTTATTTCTTTTTTTTTTACCCCCCCCCCCCCCTCCCCCTGTATACAGTACACCATATAGAATACGGGTAGAGAGTGAAATTCATGTTATAACAAAAAAAACTGTAAAATATGTTGTCTCAATGTAATATTTGCATTTTTTTTTTTTAATTCCAAAAAAAATCCGCAAAGCTTTGAGTCCGCGGTGGCTGAACCGCGAAGTAGCGAGGGAACACTGTATACCGTGACAATAGTAATGATCGATGACAGTAGCGTTGTTGGCTACCAGCCTACGAAACTATCTGGATTTTAGCCAAAACGGTCTTGTTGAGATCGGTTTTCATAAATATTGGCAATTTTTTATTTATTTTTCCCCTCACAGAAGTCGGTGTACGGCGTACATGATTTGAAATGGTAAAAAAAAAACGTATAAAATCCGTATAAAACGTACAAATTGACAGGTATGTGAATAGTTAATAGGGCCTAAGGTTCAAATCACCTTTTACAAGGGTGCTGGTATGATTGCCAACGCGTATTATTACACACATAAAATGCATTAAAGAGCTGTAATTTATCAAAGTTTGAAAAAAATGACAAGAATCTGCAATGTGGATATTTTAACAAGAAACATGAAGGCAGAATTTGCTTTAAAGGGTCGCAAAGAATAATGTGATGGGCCAGATTTGGCTTTCGGGCCTGGAATTTGACACGTGCCTTAATAAGCGCAACAGACTGACGTTAAGTGACTTACACTTTTCTTTAAATAACGTTCTAAATACATCACTTTGAAAACATTGGAGTATGTAGGAGTTTTTAGATCACTAAGAGAATATTTTAGTAGATTTGTGAGTGTTTGAATACATCTAGAAGAATACTACCTATCACTTTACAGAATATTTTAGTTGATGTATTTAGGTTGCTTTCAGAACACGGCTGTCGAAACTTTCCCTTCAGAAAAAAAAAATAAACGCTAACTTTAGATCCTTTTACACGATCTGGATCGGGTAAAAATATACTTTTTGTGTGTGTGTATGTGTGTGTATTTAATTATTGTTAACTCATCGGCCATCATACATATACTGAATCCATTTTGATGCCGTCAATTGCAGTTAACATATGATTACTCATTGTCAGCCTTTCTAATTGAAATGGATTTGTGTCTATTACTGTCCACAGCAGTGAACAAGTTATGGCCTACTTATAAGGAACATTTTCAATTAAGATATTGCTATATTTACATTTATATTTGCACAACATTAATTTCCACATCTCAGGGCTTAACCTCTGACCTAATGGAGATCAAGCTCCTCCCACATTCCAAAGACATGCATGGTGGGCTGATTGAACACCCTTATTTGCCCCTAGGTATGGGTGTGAGTGTGGATGGTTATCGTTTGTCTCCTTTTGCCCAGCGATTGACTGGCCACCGATTCAAGGTGTCTCATGCCTCTGGCCCGGAGTCAACTGGGATAGGCTCCAGCACCCCTCGAGACCCTAATGAGGATGAAGCGGTTCCGAAAATGAGATGAGAGAAATAATTATTGTGGTTTCGATTCTTTTTTTTAATTTGTTTACCTATTTCTTTCTGAAATTAGGCTCCTTTCGAGTATTTTTTTTAACTATCACAGAATATAGAATATATGTGCCCTCTAAATTTATCCCAAAGTTTCAAAAGGAAGTCGGCCTTGAGGAAATGAGTTGTATCGATGACATTTTTATCGCTATTGGCCGAAGGACTCAATGTTAAATCTAAATGAAATGTGAAGAAGATTGATGATTCTGACCTGGCTCCATCTTGAAGGTGACCACATTTTCAGGTCGACTCATAATGTTCACGTAGGCTTTGAGGGCTTTGTAGAAGGGCTGAACCTGATGAAGTGGGAGGTCCAAGACCGAATCCCTGGTGGCGTTGTTGTAGTTTATCCTCACAACTTGACCCTGGTCATTAATGCTGAGGACAAAATGCCATAGAGAGTGGACTTTGATAATAACACTTCACTACGTCATCATCAGAACATCTTCTAGTACAGGAGTAGGGAACCTATGGCTCGGGAACCACATGTGGCTCTTTTAATGGGTGCATCTGGCTCTTTGCTAACCTGTGAGCTAAAACATGGAAACCGCTGGTGACAGAACTGAGATATTATATCTATAACTGCTTTAATCATCTTTTTTTTGCAGTAGATTCTTCTGGAATGCATCCTCTCATTGACTGTCAACAGCATAAGAATCTTTTAAAAAATATCATTGTTTTTCCACTTTAAAAGTGGTGAAGTTCCCCCCAAAAAATTGAAGACACTCGTTTACATGTATGTATTTTGACTTTTAAAATCTTAGTATAGCTCACAAGGAATAACATTGGAAAATATGAATTGTTTGTGGCTCTCTTCGTCAAAAAAGGTTCCCCACCCCTGTTCTAGTACAACTACATTTTGCTTTGGATGCCATTGCTGTACCTAAATATGAACACTAACAGAATTGGGCAACAGATGGCAGTATTTCTCTTTATGTAATTTACCGCAGCCCACCAATGAACTCCCACATGAGCGGATTTGTGTGATCTGACTGGCTGGCTAAACTTACTCAATGATGCTCTTCTTTGACTGCAGCATAAAGTCGCAGTAGTCCATCCCCGTGTCGGTGAAGTCGACCTGGAGCAAGGCCAGCGTGCGGAAGGCCTCGGGGTCTTCACGCCGCAGCAGCTCGGCCGCACGGAAGCCGTCTACCACCTCGCTGTCGCCGCCCTCTTGGGCCTGGCTGACACAGTGCAGGAACTGCACCTACACGTCCACATCATGGCATTTTTATGGTATGTTACCGACACTGAAATGTGGGTGTGTGAGTGTACTCACTCCTGGTGCAAAGTGGAGCGCGGGGTAGTCTGTGTGGAGGCTAAGTTTTCCTGAGGTGTAAGCGACATTGTTCGCCATATACTTGTCAATAACTTGCCATGTATGCCTGAAGAAAGCAAAAGAAACGTGAAATGCACACATTCCGTAAAACACAGATGTCAAACCCGCAACCCAATGTTGCATATCTATTTCTTCTACCTTTTGCACTAAACCCATGATTGGTTATTAGTCAATAGTAGTGTGGAACAACAAGAATTCATAGTTGCAGCTGTGAGGAATAAAACTAGCTCAGTTACTTAACAAGCAGACCTTGGAAAACAAAGTATTGTTCCTCTTTATATTCTGTTCAAGTCTAATCTTTTCCTTGTTATCATTTCATCCGCTTTCAAATCAATAATGCCCCTCCAATGCTATTCTAACACATTCTACACACAAACTCGCTAGTGTACTGCGGTACTCTGAGTGTCAGTTGGATTTTCTGCCAGTACTGTACAGTAAACCAGTGCTTTAGAAGAATATCATTACATCAAAACAGTAGATGTTTGTAGAACATTGCAATAAATGCAGTTGAGAAATTTAAATAAGCAAACAACAATAGGTAACATGTTGTCTGTCTCATTGTGCGAAGGCGAAGACATTGAGAAGTTGTTTTATATCAAATGATTACAGTAATTCCTCAAATATTGCGGATAATGTGTATGTATGTATGTATATATATATATATATATATATATATATATATATATATATATATATATATATATATATATATATATATATATATATATATATATATATATATATATATATATATATATATATATATATATATATATATATATATATATATATATATATATATATATATATATATATATATATATATATATATATATATATATATATATATATATATATATATATATATATATATATATATATATATATATATATATATATATATATATATATATATATATATATATATTTTTTTTTCCCTTCATTGCTGATTCCTAGTAGCACGCAGAAGACAGGGCAGTGGCTTCAGGGGAGTTTCAACATGGATTTTCACATTTTTATGAACTTTATAAGCATTTTTTAACAATTAATGGCAGAAAAAAATCGCAAAGAAATGAATTTGTGATGATGGTGGGAAGATTGTATAACTGAATCTGACATTTAACTTCTAAGAAATACATGCCCTCATATACCGGGGCCCTCTTTTTAAAAGACGTGTCATCCCAGCAATTCAAGCAGTTGCTAAACGGGGCAACTCCAGCTACTGGAGCAGAAAGCCAAATAGTTATCCCCTAGAATAGAGGCATTTCACGACTAACTATGGTTTCAATCTTTTGGGATGCAGAAGGACAGCTGTTTAGAAGAATTAAAGAGAAGGCCTGTGCCAGCCAACAACAGTCATTTGGGTGGAATTACCCTTGTCGATAACAATGGATTGTGGAGGCGCCTGAAGGCCAAAAGTGTCCATGTTGTTGTTTTGCTATTTATTGGAGGATACATTATCGGGACGGCATTGAGTGAGGGAGGAAAGTGGTGTTGTATAGCTTAACGTAGACGGATGGCCTTTTACACTCTTAGACTCTTTGGCCTTTTGGTTTGGAATATGTACATTTCTCTCCCTAAAAGCGAAACAACATTCTTCTTGAGAGGTGGACAGTAGTCCTGACCTCAAGAGTCTCCTCACTGCACTTTATAATGTAAAGAGGATTGTTTCCATCGGTTATGGGGTGTCAGGTTTTTAGGGTGTACTAGCTTTGCCTTTTGATTTCAAGCCATTTTTCGTCTGAAAATCTGTACCAATGTGTGGAGTTCAGAAAAGAACAGGTTGGCTAAAAAGTAGACTACGATAGGAAATTATTGCACAACGGTCATTTTGTTTCAGAAAAATCCCCCAAAATTGACCATATTGTTTGGTCAAACTTTTAACAATTTATCCTTCTTCTACTACGACGGACTGGCCATTCATACAATATTATTATTATACAAAATGTGTTGAGAATAAAGATCCAAGTGCAAATGAGAAGCAATCACTCAAGTTTTAACGATGACAAACAGACGACTCAACACCACAGTTTCTAGCAGTGGAAAGTACCATGTTCCAAAGTTCTATTTTTACTGGGTGTTCCAGGTAATTCTTCTGGTCTAAAGCATCTGTCACAATGTTGGCTTATTTTTCCTTTTGTCTGTCTTTGCGTAACAAACCAATGTGGTGAACTCAAATGACTTTAAAAGGTTGCCGGATACACTTGTCGCGTTTTAGAAGGAACCACTGGAAAGAGTGCACATTGTTCTCATCATCAAAGTGGTGAAAGAATCGTTGACACATATTTTACCACATGGGTTTAGAAGTCCTTGAGGAGAAATCAATTAAAATTGTGTTTTATTCTTCAGGGCCTTTGGTTGAACTCTAGCCTGATCTTGCTTAAGTGGAGGATTTAGCCATTATATAGTTTATTTAACAGTGGCATGGCCCGTATGCACGCCTGCAGTAGGGAAACATCACGAGCTCTTACCCGTAGAATGTCAGTCGAAGATAACCGATCCTTTCAGCCAGTCTGCTCACACAGCCTTTCTCTGCCGGAGCCCCCTTCAGGTAAACGATACCAACCCGCCTCAGCGCCACAAGCCACGCCAGCGCAGCCTTGTCATCATGAAGGACATCCTGGTAGTTGCTAGTGGGAATTCGCAGCTCGCTGTCCCAGTAATAGCGCTCTGGGATAAACAAAAACACATCAAAGAAACTTAGTTGGAATGATAATTATGCTTTGTTCCATGAATGTGTACAAAACAAAAAGGGAATTTTCATCTGTTAAAATGGAAAAATACAACATTGAAACAATTATCCAACCATCTGTCTTAATACAAAACGTTCAGTTGTGGCCTTTACCAGCAGACCTAGTACAAGAATCTGGGTAGATATTTATTAATTTTCTCTACCGTTTATCCTCATAAAGGCCATGGGGGGTGCTGGAGCCCATTCCAGCTAACTATGGGCACACCCTGAAATGCTGGCCAGCCAATTGCAGGCCACGAGGAGACGAACAACCATTCATGCACACACTCACACCTATGGGGCAATTTAGAATAGTCAACCAGCCTACTCTACATGCTTTTGGGATGTGGGAGGAAACCGGAGTACCGGGAGAAAACCCACACAAGCCTGGAGAGAAAATGCAAACTCCACACAGGAAACTCCAAACCTGGAAACCCTCAATCTCAAAACGGTGATGCCAACATGTTAACAACCCGCCACTGAGCATATTGGACCCATATTGGATAAATAGCCAACCATTCACTTAGAAGAGTCAATTAAACATAGAACACCCGACTTGTGAAAAATGCTAGGTACAAAATTACAACTAAAGATGAAAATAATAATACATAAATACACAACGCTTGAGAAAAAGTTTCTTTTATGAACTTTTAAATTCCATAAACAAAATTATTGCGGGATATAATCTCTTGAACAATGAATTGTTGCAACTGCTAAATTATTCTACCAAATTCCAATTTGTTCCACTGTCTCATGCATATAATAGGTCAGATTAGTGTTTGTCATCTATGTGATTTGTGATTTTATTAGACGCGTTCTTGCAAGTCATTCCACTTTGAAAATGAGCAGGTGTGTCAAACCACGTCTAATTATGCATGTAACTGCCCCGTCCGTGTTCCCTCCCCTCTATGGTATGTCATTGCTGAGGAACAAGCATAAGAAAAGGCAGTCAAACCAACACACGTTGATAAATGAGTTCAACCAATTTTTATTTCCTAAACATTTGGGAACCAAAATGTTACCCTAGCTACATTTTGTGAAGAATGAGCACAAAAAGTACACAAGAAGTAGTTCTCTGACAGATGGTTGAGGATATGATAACATTGTTTCCATTTAATGTAGATTATTACAATATTTTCTACTTGTAAAAATCAAGTGAGACCCAAAATACAAAACTGACATTACATCAGAAATTCCTCTTTCTAGTTAGGGTGAAGAATGATGACATTGTGGCAAGGTTCACTATGCGCAACAGTGACTTCAGGATTGCCTAGGGCCAACTTACTAATTGTAAAAAAAAAACGTGTTAAAGTAGGCTAAATTTAACACAGCTGGATTTTATTTCTCTAGGCTACACACTCACAAAATAATTACAAAGGTAACTTTAATGAATTTATTAATTAGATAATGTATTAATTGGGTGGGGATAGTATACTATAGCACCCCGGACGAACCTTGCTAGAATAAATGCAAGGATAATAAGTGAATGTATTAATTAGGTTGGGACAGGTTCCGGTAACACCCCACCCAAAGATGAATTACTCATGTATTAATTCTAAAAGGTTATAGAAATTAAGTGACCTTTAGTGTGTACATATGGGAGATCTTTGGGTGTCGGTTGTTGGGATGGGTGGACGGTTGGGGACTGGATAAGGTCGATAAATCTCCCTGAAATTAGTTTTTGGGGAGACATATTTCTACTGCTGTATTAGAAGAAAGTTTTTAGTCGATATAAAACCAAATGCTTATTGCAGTTAACTGCAGTGAAGCTGGTTGGTACAGGTTTTACTGCATACCAATAGAAAAACAATGTCATCAAATGTTTCTTCATTATTTAGTTTATGTATACCTGTGACCTATATGCATCTTATTACAACTTACCTACCAAAAATCTGTACAACCTTGCAGTGGGTATACAACCATCTAATTACAACGTATGCCCCTATTGGGAAATGCAACCATGTTTCCTCTGGAGGAATAAGTGGAAAATATTCTGCTACAAATTCACACCGAAATAGTATACTGGGACATGCTCTAGTTTTCGGATTTAAAGGTGATGATAATTTAGAGCGAACCTGTTTCCAACACCCGTCTTTGTGCATCTTATTCAGAGAGGATCATCTGAATCACATAACCTTAGTTATTTTAAGGACTTGACACATTGTTTTGTACAATCTTGGCTGCCAAAGATGATATGTGTATAATTGGCTGTGATGGATCAGCAAGTCCATTCTAGTTTTAGGACAAGTCTGTCTTTGTTATTCGAAACCCACAGCGGGAACATGCTTCATCTTCCTTTTCAGAGTCCCCACAGAAGGCAAGCACAGATGTCAGTGTTGCATAATAGGGGTTCTACTAGTGTCTTCTCAAACATCACCAGCAAACTCCCAAGAGTCAACTTTCCCTTGTAGATCAGTCACAACAATGTGATCAGTCAACCATACTGCTTGCTCCTGGATGACCTCACATAACTCCAGACAGGTTTACAAAGAATATTTCATTCCAAAACTTCTAACACTCTTTGTTAAAATTCAGCAACTCCTGTACTAAGCAAAAGTAAGCTGGAATTGTCATGTTTTTTCTATTTCTCCATCATTTCCCATAGGTGACGCATTAAGCTCGGTGGAGCAAGCAAGGAAACGCACACCTGGGAGGTATTGGTAACTAACTTCCTGTTTTAAGCTCTCACAGATAGGTGCCAGAAAATTCACCTACAATATTCGATAAAAGACACATAGCCTGGGGGAAAGCGGGGTATAAGATACGCAAAGGTCCCAGGAAGATGGGGGAATAAACTAAAGGGAATTTGATTTTTTTTTTTTTTTAAGTAGTACAAAAAATATAACTCAAGTAAGATATGATGCAAGATTGCAGTCGGCACCATGCAAAAAAACAAAAGGAATGATCTGGCGACACACAATTACTGCAAAATTTGTGGCTAGTATAATATTGTCGTTTAGTATGACTAGGCCCATGAGTGTAGTAACAACACTTCAAACTGAGTTTACTTCATCAGTTTAAGGACCCACTTTAGAATGAAGTTGAAACCTGAATAGACCCAACAGATCCGTCAGATAAAAGACTTTTTTGCCTAATGTGCTCCTTCAATATGCAGTAAATAGAAAAACCTCCCAAAAATTATTCAACAATAAGTAAAAAAAATTGTCTGTGCACAATAAGTATAACAACAAAATGATTGAGTTTTATCGGAGAGCTAGGCACATCACGTGATATTAGTTAGCTATCAAAGTTCGTAAATGCACAACCACGTGTTATTTTTTACATGCTAAAATTCTAGCTACTTAAGTTAAAATGATAAAGTTTGATAGCCTTATGTTGTTGATATCTTAAGTGCCAAGTTTACATTAAAATGTCTATTTACTTTTTTCAATGTTTGAATGGCTCATTTGAGGCAGTGTCTGTGCAAATTTTGGATTAAAAAAAATCCTATAAAAAGAAGCCAATTGGTTCATTGTTTTATTCATTCATCGTTACGGTAAAGTTTTCTCTTTTGTATTTATAAGCCTCATTAAGAGGCAAAAATATACCTTATCCAAATACATAGTTATTCCATTGATTTTTTGGTACAATACTTGATGACTTAAATATTTTAATAACTCTAAAATCTACTCGACGAAAGAATCACGAAATTAACACAATGGCTGACCATGGTTGGTGATTGTTGACAACATCCAGTCAATTTGAACTGAGAATCCTGGCAGTGAATTATTATGTTTCAATGCCACTGAAAGGGATAGACATTCAATCGATGAACTGGCAAGAGCTGTTCAAATGAAAGATAATGTTTCAAAGGCCTGCATTTTTCTACTCTGCCGATGATACTCAGAAACCCATTCATGTGATTAATGCATATTATAGATCAATGTAAAACAATATTGATGCAGCTTGAATAATTTCAAGCTGTATTCTAAAATTACTTTCCATATTTTACCGTTTTGTGCTGAAGTAATGAGGCTTGGGTCATAAAATCCACCCTGGAGTGGTGCTGATGAAATGGATAAGAAGCATCCTCATTTGAAGCCGAGAAAAGCAGTAGAGCATGTCCAATCTCTTAAACATGCATCACTACCTTGAGAACACATTATCCTCCAAGGGTGAATTCTTAGGTGTAGTATTCTTGTCTGCTGAACAATAGTCAATATACATGTTTTATTTATTTATTCTCACAGTTAAACACCAGTAATAATGTCCATCATTTTGTACGAAAAAAAATAGAGAAAGTATATATAAGTAAATATAAATATTTAATACCCAAGACGGCCCGGCGGTTGAGTGGTTAGCGAATTCTGAGGTCCTGGGTTCAATTTCAGGTCGGTCGACTCGCGTGGGTTTCTTCCGGGTACTCCTGTTTCCTCCCACATTCCAAAGACATGCATGGTAGGCTGGTTAGCCAATCTAAATTCCCCCTAGGTATGAGTGTGAGTGTGAATGGTTGTCTGTCTACTCGTGCCCTGCGACCTGTCCAAAAGTGATCTGGCATAGGATCCAGCACCCCGCGCAACCCTTCTGAATATAAAGCGGTCCAGAAAATGAATGAATGAATAATACCCAAGTACAACCTAATATTGATTGACTAATGTCCTTGAGACTAAGGCCTTTTTATACATTGCTACTGAAAGCAATTGAATTCGACAGGCATACTGAGAGAAATCAGCAAGCTTCTTTCACATAGACAAATGGAAAAATTCAGCCCACTGCTATAAACCCATCTGGTTACACGGCTTTTTCCATAAAGCCACTCTCCAATGACTTCCACACAAGAGCTGCAAAACATATTGCTGGTAAGAGAACAATTTAAGTACCTAGATGTTGTACCTGGCTGACGTTTAAAGCTCTTCCACGCATGTATATTTTCAGAGGCTTTCAAATGCCTGCATTGCAAACGGACTGCTAAGCAAATGCCTGTAGGGCATGGGTGCTTTGTGAGGGGAGCCTGCACGAATCTGAAATTTCTTAGGGATGTGAAATTGCAGGGTCTCATACTGAAAGAAGGATAGAAGTGCCACACTAGTAAAAAAAAAAAAAACAGTGACAGTTTCTGGCAGCACAATTCAAAGGATCAGCAACTAGGCTTGGATAACAAAAGACAAAGTTGGCCAAATGCCATACCTGATTGTAAACATTTGTTATAGGCTTGAATGTAGCCCATAATGTAAAAAAGAAGCTACTACTTTACTCACCGATGCATGTTGCATCTCATATAATTAGAAAATGGTATTAAAACGAATTAGAAAAACTTAAAATAAGTTTTGTACCTCACCCTCTGAGTTTGCTGCAACACCTTTGAGCACCCTGTGACCATCGTAAGTATAAGCGGTACAAACGGGATACAGGGAGAATATTGGTTTCCAAAATGCTTAGGGATTACTTTCAAAATAAATTGAATTGATTAATATATTCATCTGAGGATTTACGGCTTTGCATGTCATTAAGCCGCCTTGTCAATCAGTTAGACTGTGTGGGTAAATCGAATGCATAAAGTGGGAAGGTACTTGCCTAATTGGGTGATGATGTCATGTTACACCAACAACCATTTCAAATCCTTTGGAGGGAGGTTTCAAAATGCAAATACAACCCGCATAGGTGGTAACCTTCACCCAGGTCATACAGTCCTTTTGAACTGCAGTAATATATTCATGACGTACCATATTTTCTCGCATATACTCCATATTTGTGGTTCAAAAAATGATGAGTGAATTGAGGGTACGGCTTATAAGCGGAAAAAATATCACCATGTATAATATGGCTTTGTTTTTAAAATGACCCTGTATAATAAGGCTCTTTTTTAAAGACCTTCCTATATATTTGTAGGCAAGACCTTCCAATAATGAACAAAATAAAGTGTGACTGATTCGTGGTGTAGATGTTAACTCGCGTGATTCCCATGTGAGAGGCTGAGGTTTGATTCCCAGATGGGAAACATTTTCTCTTAGTTGTTTCTATATAGTTGTAGTCAAGACCTTCCATTAATGATTATAGAAAGTGTGGTCAAATTGTGGCGTAGAGGTTAAGTCATTTGACTCCCATGTGGGGGATCTGGGTTCAAATCCCAGTTGAGACACATTTTCACTTAGTTATTTCTGTGTTCTTGCAATCAAGACACTCAAATGATTTCATTGGAAAGTGTAGCCACTTGATGGTGTAGTGGTTAACTCACTAGACTCCTGTCTGGGAGACTTGGGTTCAAATCCTGGATGGGACACATTTTTGCTTAGTTGTTTCTGTGGACTTCTTGTCAAGACACTCAAATGATTACCAAGGAAAGTGTAGCCACTTGATGGCGCAGAGGTTAGATCACTGGACTCCCGTCTGGGAGACCTGGGTTCGATTCCCGCTGTCGTTTGGTTGATCACTACACCATGTAGTTCAGTAAATGGAATAAGAAAAAAAAAAAGAAAAACCTTTTTGATTTAAATGAAACACTTAGTAATTTTTTTCAGTAAAACAATTTATTCCGAACTGCCTTCGGCAGTTCGGAAGACAGTTGGAGGGACCACTTTATGTCGCGTTCTCGAGTCGGCCTTCGGCCGACTCTCGACCGCTTGTCGGTCGTCAACCGGCGACACCGGGGATCGATCCCAGGTCTCCCCGGCCGAGGGCGAGTGAGCAACCCACTACACCAATTTTCATTTACCTGAATAATAGTGGGAAAATCTTTGCAAGCACTAGGACTTGAACCCAAGACCAAAGAGGTGAAAGACTGATGACTGATCCACTGGGCCACCACTCTACAGAATTAAGCTGTAGTATTTGTTGTTTTGTCTCTTTACACTCCCAGATCATACTTAGTACTTTATGGTACCTTCAAGTGGGAAAAGTTAGGTAAGCAGAGCAAAGCAGGATTTGAACTCAGGTCCACAGAGGTGGGAGGCCAATGACTTATTCACTGGACCAGACTTTGGCTAAAAGAAAAGGACGCTAGCTTCGCAGCAAACTTACATCGAATCCCAAGGCTAAACTCAATCAAATTATGTTGTGTTGTGTGTTGAAAAAGGCCAACAGATTGAGATTGGGTAAACACAGTTAAATAACAAATATATGTACCAATTAAGTTTGAGTGGCCAGATGTGGCGTATAGGGTAGTATACTTATACAATGGCCAATAAATTATTAGCGCTGTTTCCTTATGGCCAAAAGGTGCATTTTCGATTCCTATTTATTGTGCACTAAACAGCATCCTGTTGTCATCAGTTAGATGTGAATACAAAGTAGTTGGGGAATACATTGTCACAAGAAATTCATATTTAATAACGTTTCTTAAAAATGTTTATTATTATAATTGAAAAAATTACGATAATTACCGTTATCCTTATATCAAACATTCTAATTTTTAACTTTATCAAAATAGTACTTTTTTTCAGCGCTGAATTTGGGGTTTTTATAATTTTTCTGCAAATTGTTATTATCTGGATTACAAGAAGCAAAGGTTTATTATCTGTGCTTAACAATTCATTACAATGCATGCTTTTTATTTTCTGCAACGGCTTAACAAAAAATAATGGACTTCTTGGTGATGTACTAATTTTTTTAGAGCCACTTGTAGTACAGTAGTATATCAACATTGACTGTGACAGATGACTACAGAATTTACTGTGAGAAATTTCCACCACATGGATGTAAAGGCAGACAAATCAAAGGAACGAAAAAAAAATGGTATGAGTATAGGTCTTCTGATCATGGAATTACTTCTTAGCATCACCAGATGTTCGGTTATATACAAACAAATGACAAGTACATCTTTGTGTTCACTGCCGTCAATTTAAGAAAACAACATGACTTACATAATTGCGGAGCTGCAAGTAATTTCCTGCTGAGTGCACTGCAGTTGTGGCATAGAAAAAGTGACTAGACATGGATTAAATAAAGCATTGCGGATGAAAAAATGGGTAGGAAAAAAAATGGAGATTAAATCAACGCTTTTCCTCCTCATCTGGGAAGGCTTGTGTGTCCAGTCACTGAAAAATCCACTTTGCTGTCTTTAGCATAGTTTCCAGCTGTGGTGGGCTGAGAGGCCATGTCAAAATTCATATGCTTGTTTTTTGCTTACATGTCTGTTTTCAGAGAGAACAAACCTTGAGTGTGTGCATGTGTGTGTTTGTGCTCATTCATATAAACCTCTAGGGGATTTGACAGAAAGGAATGACTTTAGAGGTGCATTTTTGAAAAGACAGTAACAACTTGACAAGATAGTATGCATACATAACTCCCACACCATAAAATGTGATTCGCAACAGTGGCTTTTCCAGAGATGGAAATCTGAATCTGTGAATCCAGTGGTTGTCAGGTACCTCAAGGCAGTGTAGCAGTGTACTCATTGTGTTCTGTTGAAGCCTAGAGGGATGCATCACATCCTATGCAGCTCCCTGAGTAACTTTGTTTTGACTGGAGTGTGTTTCATCACAAAACAGTCATCATTTGAATGGCCACATGTGGAATGCACACATGGTAGCTTTGTTCAGATGGGACTATACTAGAATTTTAGAAAGTATAACTACTTGTTACTGAATTAACATCTTTTTTACCAAGTTACTTATAAAGTAACATTGTAATCAGATAATAATTCATTGATGAAATGCAAGTAGAAAGAAATGATACAAAAAGATCGCTTGTCTCTTCTTTCTCAAGAGCTGTTGAGGAATTGAGCCGTTGACACTAGTACAGTGCGGTTTATTCAAGCAGAAAATCCCATTTATAATTGAGATCGTTGCAAACAAATGACTATGCGGCTGCATGAAAAGTGTTCTTCAGGGAAAGCACCCACTTAACGAGTATCCTGCCAAGATGTATTTCAGTTGCTTAGCAATTCACTCTAAATCGGCTTGAAAACCTTACTAAAAGACAAGTTCATTTTACACATCGATGTTCAGAAAATTTATTCCACTGAATTCTTTTGGCACTGCTCGCATTGTGGCACAGCCTATTGGTTTTAGAGCCAGCCATTTCCAGTCCCAAGAAAAGATAACAAATTGGCTGCAATAAGAAAAACTATGCTAAACAAATCAAACAAGTGATTTGGGACAACCCCAAAGACCACACACAAAAAAATTAAGAGGATTTAATTAAAAAAAAACTAACCTGATAATAAATATTGTATTAGAATAAATATATATATATATATATATATATATATATATATATATACAGTAAACCCTCGATTAGCAAGTCTTCACTAATCGCAAATTTAGTTCAGAAACTGAAAATCCACGCTGAAACTCGTAAGCGGAAGCCACTCTCGCTAATGGGACTCAGCACTGAAGAAAAAAAAGTTATAATAGCAGTGATCCAATATGCGGTTTTTCCATTAACCGCAATATTCGAGGGATTACTATATACATATATAAAATCAGTCATTTAGTTCATTACTTCGTCCAATCCCAACTAGTGCAAGCAAGACTGATTCCTCTTCGAAATGGTTCAAATGTGCAGTTTGTTTTTGTCAATGTCCAAACAATCACGCAGTCGTTTTTGAACAAATAAGAGAACTCCAACCTTCAGTTTGTTAATAAAGACCCTTGAAGAAATCTATTTATGATCCACTGAAAGGGCAAATTAAGTGATTGTCAGCTCAGGGAGAACATGCAAGTTTTCCATCGTTAAAGCTCCGCAGATATGTTTGAGATCCTTTGTTTTACAAAGATTGTGATGACACTAAAGACAAAATTCAGACCAGATGGGGAAAGGGGAAACCACATACATATTTTGCGTGATGAATCAGCTTTTACTCAGCTGAGACATGAAATAACCCAGGAGACTGAAACAAGGGAAGACTAGTTTTTTCTCTCTGGAAGTGCTTTTGTGATAGAAGTTACTGGGTGAATGTGTATGAAAATATATCTAGTTTAAAAATATATTTACTAAAAAGTAAATAAAAACACAAATCTGGACTTGTTTAGACATGAGGGCACAAACATTTCCAAGACAATTAGCATACCATCCAATTAATATTGGCTAAAACATCGACCTAAAAATTAAATTCCTTTTCCAAGCCACATATCCTTAGCAGGGTCACAGAGGTGCTGGACCATATCCCAACTAACCATGGGAAGTAGGTTGAGTACACCCGGTATTGTTCCCAACCAACCACAGGCAACACTGAAAAAGTAACTTTGTGCGCAGTTTTACCCACTAACAATTTGGAGTGGTCAATAAGCCTATCACACAGGTTTTTGGGATCTGGGAGTACCCAAAGGAAACCCACACAGGCACAGGGAGAACATAAAAAATTTACACACAAGAAGGCTATAGCCCGAGTTTGAACCCTTAATCTCTGAATTGTGCAGTGGACGTGCAAACCAGTTTTCACTCTCATTCCAATTCTCACAACTAAAATATCATTCCAAACACCCTGAATGCCAAAAATCCATTAAAAAAAGCAGGCGTGGATCAAAAACGTAGGATTATTTTCCATGAACATTTGCATTACTACAGACCTTTAGGGCATATTGACTCATTTGTCATGATTATAACTCCAAGTAAATAACCAACGGATGCATAAATTATAGCCTTAGCCAAAGGTCAAATATTAAGCACATCTGGGGGTTTCGCAAATTACCTTTTTGACTAAGTGTGGGTCTTTACAGATAAGTACCTGCACGACGAAAACCTTTAGTGAAGCAGAATATGTCATCTTTCTACTTAGACATCGACAGCCTAAAGAGAAAAGCCATGACATTGTATAAGTAAAAATGAGTAAATCATTCTGCAGCAAATTAAAATACAACTGAAAAAATTAATTGAGCGCAAATATTATTTTCAAGGACAAAATGTCATCTTGGTCCGATAGACATATGGCGTTACATCGTTGGGCATAAAAAATATCTATTAATCTGACAAGCCACACAGGCCAGGAAATTAAGCAAGTCCATAATGAGCAAGATTTCACAGCACAAAAGCTGATTAGTCAAACAATCAAAAAGAACTTTATAAAGAACAGCAACATTCTGAATAAAAACGAATGCACACTAACTTGAATGTTAAAAAGACTGGGACAGGCAGAGCATTTAGACTTCCTCAGTTGGGGAAACAAAGCAGTGAGACATGGTGCTTACTTGCTCTGGGATTTGTTCTTTTCCAGGAAAGGAAATACTGACAACGGTAGGCTTGCGTTCTGGAAGAACATGCAGATCTTTTGTTGACCCTCACTTGAAATTAGTTTTCCATGTGGCAGAAAGGAGGTGCTCCCATAAATTACCTTTCCCTATCAAATCCTGAAAAAAACTATGGAGGACTGCATATTAATTGAGCTTTAAACCCACATTTTTATATTTCATTCAAACGCTAATTGAAACGTCAAATTCAATACTGTTGTCATATGGAAAATAGTTTGATAGACACCACACAATTCTAGTGCATATAGAGACCATAAAGCCCGGGGTATGGGATTTTTATATCTTTTCACCTCTCAATCAGTTTAGGACTGACATTTTATTATGAGGTATTATTCATATTGTAGATTTTCCATTTACTTGTAGCTTTTGTGATGAATGATTAAACTATGTCAAGTCTCAATCCAACAAAGCATTCTTTGCATAATTAGTAATTATTAATAAGATCCTACACATTGTGATTACATATACATTTTTTTAGATTGTAAATTAATGTAGTTCATTGTGAATTACCTAAGCCATGTTCTTATCATTACTTGCCTTTAAACACATTGCTGAATACATAGTGTGGTGTACTAATTAACAGGTATAAATTGAACCCCAAAATGCTACTGCAGTCTGCATATGTATAGAAAATAAATAAGCTGAAAAAGTAAGCATCCTCAAAAATATTTTTTTAAAAACGGAAAAGAACAAGAGATATACTATTGCTCACTGAATAGTCCTCATAGTTCCAGTATCATATTGACCTTAAAGTGGCCTTTCCACTGAGTATCATAACTTTAAAGAATATTGTGAACAGGCACACTCTGGCCTTGAGTTCACTCAATGATTGGAGGAAATAAATCCAACTATGAATAACGCTGGTGAGATTAGAAAGGAAAAACCTCTAGGAAAAAGCTGTTTATCATTAATTTTTCCATCTTCTACATGTTTTTTTCAGTGGAAGGAATTTGAATCTGGCTCCGGGAAAGATGTAATTAAGCCTTAAAAAGTGTGAATACGTCATTCTGCACTGCAGCATCGTTTTGAGGACAGTTCCTCACGATTGTAGTTGAAATGAGCAATCATGCTCAATTGTTCAGTCTTTGCGATCCAAAGATAATAGTGAAGTCTGTGGTCTCCTGAATAGATTGTCTAAAATCACGCTCATAAACAAACACCAAACTGCAAAGAAAATAAATCCTTAGAGGAGTCAACAGGGTTCTCTTTCAGAGAAACACGCACAAGCAGACACAATAATTAGTCTGGAACAGGTACAACAGGAGCCACTCAGCCCTGTGGGTCCTGCAGGACCAAAGTGCAGTACACAATCCAACCAAAGCCTACCCCTCACCATTTATTGATTGTTCCTGATTTAATTTGAACACAAGTCGTTGCTTTTGTAACCACCAATTGAGTTGAAACTAACAAATTTTGAAGATGGTTTGATCAGACACTATGACGATGTTACCCCTGTGAAAACAATGATTTTACCAATACCACCTGCTTTTACTTGATGCTACTAAAGTGCGGGCAATCAATACAATCATTCAGGTAAGACGAGTAGCTTTACTTTACCAGTGGAAAAGAAAAAACAATTGAACAACCTGAAACTTACTCAGTTTTACAATTCAAGTTGTCATCAGCAGGTTGAAAGGGGTGACTTAAAAGCCCACTATCATGTGGTCTGGGGGGTATTTACCTGATAGATTGGAGTTTGTTGAGCCACAAACCATAGTCATTTATTGTGCAAAAGAAAAAGGGTAGAAAAACTGTTTTAACCTCATTTTGCAGTTGGCCAGAAAACTACAGTTGTTACTGAAGTGATGTCACTTTCTTACAGCATCTCCATGTATTACTATCCCTTCTGTTTCGTTTTGTTACTGTGGTGGCCAGCATTTTAGTTTATTCCCCAAGGAAATTCAATCTTTTCATCGTGAAATTGTTAATATGTGTAGTGTAGGAAGTTGGAACAACACGAACACTGCCAATATAAGCTTGTATATTTTCTTTACAGCCGACCGAGCGGTGAACAGAGTTGAACACATAGAAGGAAGTGGAGCAGCCAATAAGTAGTATGTTCTGTTGTTTTAATATGAATATCTCCCTTAAGATTGCTTTGACCAAGTGACAAAAGACATGTGGCCAATGAGTTGGGTTTTTTGGGGGGCGGGGCGAAACTGCAGTAAAATAGCCACCTGATACTGCATTGGATCGATTCCCTCTCGGTGGCAGTGTGAGTGGTTATATATATCTCTGTGTGCCCTACGACTGAATGATGACCATTATAGGTTGTAGTCTATCTTTCGCCCGAAGACACTTGGGTTAGGCTCCAGCAACCCCTGCAAGCCTTTCGGGGATAGGCGGTATGGAAGATGAATAAATGCAGTAAAATACACCTGAGTTAGATGATTAGCATGCGGGTTGCTGCCCTCGTAAATGGGACGGGAATCAAAATATTGCCCCAACCAGTGTCGCCTTAAGTGCAGTGGTAAACTTTATGGTGCCTCTAGATAGCTGGGATAGGGGTTGCACCCCCTGCAACACTTCTGAGGATAAGCGGTATGAAAAAATGATTTAATGAATTTCAATAGTTAAGGTTCTGTATGAGTTGATTGTTTTTTATCCATTTTAAAAACTCTGAACGGATTCTCTGATTTTATTGGTGTGTAAAACATTTGTGAAAGTAGGACTTTAGGGGAGGTGGTCTCGGTTTACTTCTAAGCAGTTCACTTTGTGTGCAAAAGCGACAATCTGAATAAAAGCTATAAAATACCAACTCACCATTTAGGAAGAGCTCTTCTTGCATGGCTTGTCTGGATTCAAGAGAAAAGCTGCGTTTCTTTAGCCATTCTGGGTCAAACACACTGGTGTGCTGGTCGGGCCAAACAACAGACAACTGTGAAGGAACCATCCAAAGTTTATTAGTGATGAATGTGCGTATGTTGCTGCGACAAGTCCGAGATTCAATTGGAAAGTATCCGAAATATTTGATGATAAATACTTATTTGCTACTACATGGCCAACATGCGACATGGAATGTTATGTGACTATATATTAAGTCAAACTGATTTAACATAATTTTGCCACGTTACAGAAGACCAAGTGTTTTTGTGGATATACATGATTTGTCAATTCATTAGAGCAATATGGAAGGCCCCATGTTTGGATTTGCTACATTTATGCTTGTTGAGATTCCATTTCAGGTCATAACAATAATCATTCTCACCTCTAGACAATTTCTTGTCTTTATGTAATATAATCATGAGTGGGATATGGTTTTGGAATATACAGGCAGTGTTCTACATCTGCTGCCTTGTTGTGTTGAACTAAACAAGTTACACCAGATGTTGGTCCTCTCATTGCATCTAATATCTGATTCTGTGGAATCCTGTGTAAATATGTCATAGCAAAAGTTATGATGAAGGGTTTCTACTGTGAAATCAAATAACCAGGATCGTTTTCAAGCTTCTGGACAGCTTGCTGTGGAGTTGATCATTTGATTCAGGTGTAGTACAGGAGGGAAAAATTAAAAACAGACTGGATAGGGGCCCTCGAGGACCGGAGTTAGGCACCCCTGCTGTATTGTAATAATTAATTAATTGATGATTGGTTTACATATTGATGAAAACTAATCACGATATACACAGTTTTACCAGTGAATCCTATTCAGGTTGGCAAACATAAATTTCGTCAAATTTTTCGATCAAAATCTATGTAAGCCATTCGACCGGTCATCCTATTACGTTTCAGGTGGGATCAACTTGGTAGGTATTTTATGTAAATGATTGTAGTTGGCTTGTAATGTCATAACGAGGGGAAATTCAGAGCAACTTGCTAACAAACTTCAGCAAACAAAAAACAGACATGTGCTGTATAATGTCCCACTAGAGCAGGTACACCACAGATGCAAATGTTTGTAAATAAGAAACCAGAAGTCAGGAAATGGGAGCTTTCTATTTTGCCCCTGTCTCTTTTTTCTGAATGTTTTTGATTGTGTTGAAAGGTGAAAATCCACCTCATGCTCAGCTTTTTAGCAGATGCAGATATTTTCTTAGACAATTCATAACCTTAAAATGAACATGTTCCAGTTGAAGAAAAACGACATGAACAGCTGATGCTGCGACCAGAATGATTCAATAGAGGACTATTAATCTTGATTTTTCTTAACATAACACATTTGCCGTAAGTCGATGGTATTTTCATTATTTTCCTTTCACAATTGTGTGTCTTTAGATCCATGGACCTTGGGTCATAAATCATTACACATTGAATGATGAGGCTGCATTTAATATGTGGGGAGAGATTTGTCTCCGTTATTTACATAACAAATACATCTGATAAACATGCTTATTAGAACTGAGCCACAGCTTCAGCGATTCACAAGGAGAACTGAATATTTACAAATAACAAGTCATGATAAGTGTGGCCCAGAGTTCAGTGGTTAGCGCATCGGCTGTACAGTTCTGGGGTTCTGGGTTCAATCACAGGTCAGTTGTCCTGTTTGCATGTTACTTCCGTGAGTTTTCTTTGAGTACGCCGGTTTCCTCCCATATTCCAAAACCATGCATGGTAGGCTGTCTGAACACTCTAAATTGCCCTTCGGTATCAGTGTGAGCGCGAATGATTGTCTGTCTCCAAGTGCCCTGCGATTGGCTGTCCACCAATTCACGGTGTCCACCGGCCCCCGTGCCCAAAGCCAGTTGGCTCCAACACCCACTGGGAGCTTTATGAGCATAAGCGGTTCAGAAAATGAATGAATGAAAAGTCATGATGCACACATGGCAAATTTGATAAATCTACAGGGTTTGAAATCTCTTAGGATTCAAAAATGTGATATTTTAAGTTTTTTATTCCAATCCAGATACATACATGATTTTTTAATCATATATGTATCTGTGGATTTGAAAAAAAACAAAACAACATATTTTATAAATATACAAAATAACAAAATTGCATATTTTTGCAAGTCGTGTTTTTGTGCATATTAGCCGTACCCTCCATTCAGTCAATCTTTTCTCGTCAGACAAAAGGATTATAATGTGCGAGTAAATACGGTAAGTGGTTGAAGTATAGCAGAGTGCTTTGAGTTGAAGCACAGAAAAGATTTATGCCATTTGTTCTCTGCATGTACAGTCTTGAGCGCAAAGAGTACCCAACCATTCATCAATTTTCCATACCACTTACCTTGTTTCAGCTTGTTCAAAAGCTAGATTCTATCTCAGCTGACTTTGGACAAGAGGCAAAATACTCCCTGCAACGGTTGCTTTTCATTCACGAGGAACATACGGAGACGACCAACCTTTCACACTCAATTAACACACCACTGAGTGGGAATAAAACCTACAATGCCTCCGCTAAAGTAATTTGAATTGTCTTAAACACCATCCGTGATTACAACTCAGAATAAAATGTTCAAACTCTTAAAATAACTAGTAATTTTTTTTCGCTTTGCTAAACATTGATTTTTGTACACTTATTATCCTTTATCAACCAATGAATGTGAAAAAATATGCGCAGACAAATGTAATTTGCATTCATGGGCCAACACTAAAGTATTTTATATGTTATGTTCTTGGATCATTCCATAAGAACTCAATTGGAAGTCCTCAGGTGACCCACTCCAATTTCTTTTAGAGAATAGTATGTATAATGAAGAAATACTAAATTAAAGACTTACCTTATTTTCACACCTATAGGGCGCACTTAAAAGTCTAACATTTTCTAAATATTCTGTTTCTGAAAATTTAACGTTTAAATAAATGTTGAGTGAAGCCATGTATTGGATTATAAAAAAAAAAACACTTGTTAGGTAGGACACAATAAATCTCTCTTAGAGCCCTCATTAGTTTTGCTTCAAAATAATGGGGTTCAATACAAGAACAATACAAAAATGTGTTTTTAAAAGAAAATAATTTGACTTGAATGTTATTTATGTGTAAGATATTACAATACAAAGCGTAAATGCTAATTTGATCAAAGTGAATATGTTCACACAATGTATGAGGATGAACACTTAGAAAATGTAATGATTTGAAAACTTTTGAAGATCATTAGGCTGCTTAATTATTGATCTTCATTATAAT
Source organism: Stigmatopora nigra (assembly GCF_051989575.1). Lineage (NCBI taxonomy): Eukaryota > Metazoa > Chordata > Actinopteri > Syngnathiformes > Syngnathidae > Stigmatopora > Stigmatopora nigra. The sequence goes on along the minus strand of NC_135510.1, from coordinate 13,692,329 downwards.
TTGCTATCTACTTTATCAACATTATCCATTTGCTATCTTTCTATCAACATTTTACTTTATTTTATTTATTTATATTTTTATGAAGTCTCACAATGACAATATTGGTACATATACTGTATACTGTATGGAATACTATGACCTACCTTGTTATCATTGGTAACCTCCACAGAATTAATGCCAATGTGGATGTCCAAATCAGTCATCAACAGTTTGCGGGCCTGAGCTGACTGGAGTGTACAGAGCGGGCACTGGCAGTTGTCCCTAAGCCACGTGAAGGGATACAGGCTCTGTCCTCCATCTTCCCACTCAACCTCCACCAGTCGTTCTTCATTTAATGCCCGGGCATGTCTCACAGAATGGCTGGCCACAGAGAGGGAGGCTGAACCCAAAGTGTGCTGTCCACAAAGCTGCATAAATGTCAGGCGAGCAGGTGGTGGATGGAAAACCTTCTCTGGTTGGCCACGAAAGCGCACAGTCTGACAGCCTATGGAAGAGCTGCATCTCCGCAAAGCAGGCCGGGCAAAACGGGCCAGGGTACTCAGCATTTTCCAAACGTGTCTTGCAACTGAAAAATGGTACAAAATATTAACGGCACAAAAGACAGACTGTTCACACCAGAAAGTGTTTAAACATTGTTTTTTTTGTGTTTATACTGTCTTAATCAAGGACTGTCTTTGGCACCTTTACAACCTAGCTGCTGCTCATACACCTTTCAGGTTTGTGTTTGGTTAGTTTTTACTGTTTCAACAAACCCAACCCAGGTTTGAAACTCCTTATTGGTTTAAGCAAGGGCCAGCAAAGAAAGCACTAACTACATCAGATAGGGCCGTTATCGTAACGACAATGAGGCTCGTCTGAGCCAGCGGTAGTCGAATGCCAGGGGTCGATTCGAGACGCATACATTTCTGGACTTTCACCGACCAACTCCTCATTACATGTTCCACTCTCGCTAACTGCTACTGTGATGATGTAAAAACGTTTTATAGTGGTGCAGTGATGTGGGCCCAACTTAAACCCTTGTCAAATGTGGATGTGTGTGTATGTTTCTGTATGTGTAATATGTATACATATTATATATATATATATTTTTTTTTTCTTTATTACAAAAACATTTTTTTCGATATCAATCAGGCCTACCCTAAGTATGACGCACAAATAGTTGTCTGTCTCCTTGTGCCCTGCGCCCTTCGATTGGCTGGCCACCAATCCTGGGTGTCTCTCACCTGGTGCCAATAGTTGGCTGGGATAGGCTCCAACCCACCCCGCGAAACTTGTGAGGATAAGAGGTCGGTAAACTGATTACAGACACCCCTACATATAGACACACATATGTATTATATTATGATCCCAGGTCTATTGAGGCATATTTTCATTTTAATTATAAAAAAAAAAATCTCTCGATAGCCCGATGATCACGTGATTAGCGCGTCAGCCTCACAGTTCTGGGGTATAGGGTACGATCCCAAAGCGATGGATTTGATTGACAAAAACTCTACATAGTATTAGGAGGATGTTGACCACCGCGTGAGGGCAATGTGTACATGTCGCCTCCCCAAAGTGACACCCACGTGTTCTCGCAAACACTCTCTAATATTACACATAGCAAAGTTCGTAGGGATACAATCATTAAATGGGAGTTTTACAGAACACATGCAAGTTTCGTGGGCTACTTGCTAGCTAGCTACGTGACATCATCATTTACGCATCAGGTCTTGACGCATCCTTCAAAGATTTTGTTATTGTTTTGATTATTCGTACTATGGCCCGTGAAGATAAAGTAAAGGTTGTTTGTTGTTACCTGTATTTAAAAGTCTTCGGTCCACGAGATCCTGCGTCCGTCAACACAAACGTCTGCTGTCAGTGTGAGAGAAAGTAGGTGAAAGGTCGCGGGAGGAGGCAGAGCAACGTGACATAACTAGGTGCACCTCTGTTCTAAACTCTTGTATTCATTGAAAATTTAACGTGATTTACTATCTCTAGGTGGGTGCCTAGGTCCGATTAAAACAGATAAGAGCATGTCATTGTTCCATGACCACGAAGTATTTGCACGTCATTTGCCAATCCTGATAAGTAGGGAAATAATCAATGTTTCCTTGTGTAAGCAAAATATACTATTGTATGCTATTAGTATATTTCTCTTCAAAGCCTTCTTGGTGAGCTGTGCCTTTGTTACTGGAAAAGTACCTGTAATTAAAGTTAATGCGAAATTATGTCAATATTGTGGGATTTACCATTTTAATAATGTCAGTTTTCTTGACTGATCTAAAACTAGAGATGGTTATACTGATTTAACTCTAAACTATTAAAACATAAAAGTGTTTTTTTGCAATGTATGTAAACTTCCTGGTCTCCTGCCCTATAAAGTTATATAACATTTAAAATGCATATCCTCTGAATCAAATTTATGTTAGTTTAAGTATTAAATGGCTTATTTAAGACCACAATAAACAATTGTTTTTTGGGGGGTGTTTGTCAGGTTGTGATTAATTTTCTAAACACAAAAAAAGGGTCATGGGTAGCCTCACATTACTGCGCTTGTGGGTTCGATCCCATGTTTGGACTATCCTATTTGGAATTTACATGTTCACCAGTTTCCTCCCACATTCCAAAAACAGTTCCACAGCAACCTACCAAAAAATGCTCCCAGTACACAATGCAAATAAAGATTTTTATATGAAACCATATACCCTGGCTATCTTTAATGTGTTTTTACTTAATTCTTGATGGGATCATATTTTCATGATTCCATTGCACCCAACCTATTACATACATTGTGTTGAGGGTTTTGGTCACTAATGTTTGAGATCTTGACAAAGGCAGACTAAAAAATTCTGGGCGTGACAAAAGATGTTTGCACATGCACAGAACGTTGATATCGCAATTTTAATGACTCTCAAAATATGACAACAATGCCAGCCGTGTTTGGTCTAGCCCAGACATAGGCAAACTATGGCCCGCAGGCCAAATACGGTTGGGCTTTTTAATCCGGACCGCCAACGTTATCCAATTTGATTTTCCCCAAGATGGCGCCGTCACGTGGAAGCCAGTGGCAGTAGCTCAGTCCACTCTTATTTGTTTTTCGTGTTTCTCAGACCCTCTATCTTTTTAAAATTATATTTTAATATTTCTTGATACATTCCTTTTTACTTTACTTTATACCTTTTACTTTAATGATGAGTGATCAGTATATTAATACGTACTTCAGTCCTTTTTTTCTGTTTATGTTTCATATGTACTGTTAACGGATGCACTTTTTTATTTGTATCGTATCTTGTGCTGACCCAGCCTGTCTGTCAAATTGTCAAAGTCAATGTGGCCCCCGGGTCAAAAAGTTTGCCCAACCCTGGCCTCTAGCCCGGGCAGGGGTGTCAAACCGGTCCTCAAAGGGCTGCAGTGGGTGCAGGTATTAATTCCAAATCAACAAGAGGATACCTTTTTGCAAGTAGAATCAGTTAATTAAAGTCAGGTGCTATTTATTTTAGAAGACACCTGATTGGTTAAAATGTTGGCACTGGATCGGTTGGAACAAAGACCAGGACCGACTGCAGCCCTCGGCGGAATCAGTTTGACACATGTGGACTCTAGCGTGACGTATCATGGCTGCGAATATCGGAACTAACCATCAAATATCACTATGTCCCTGTGTGGCATGCAAGCTAGCGCCTATTACATTAGCAGCAGCTATGGGGCAACTTAGCTCCTAAAACTTTACTTAAGCT